>NW_012110142.1:143865-154437 GCF_000951045.1 Mandrillus leucophaeus | reverse complement strand
ATAAGGAGCTCTTTCCCCTTTTCAGTACTTCTCCTTCCTGCTGCCTTGTGCAGAAAGGGCCTTGCTTCGCCTTTGCCTTCTGCTATGATTCTGAGTTTCCTGAGGCCTCAGTAATGCTGAACTGCGAGTTAAACCTCTTTCCTTTATAAATCACCCAGTCTCAGTATTTCTTTATAGCAATGTGAGAATGGACTAATACATTTTATATTTCACATATTCTCCCAATTTATTTTTCACTGAATAGCAGTGATGCCTTCTTAGGACTCCTAACTAGATATATTGTAAGAACATGGTAAAATAATAGATTTAATGATTTATAATAAGCAATCAGAAGCCCTTAGCTCTCTTGAAACATATGTCATCATGTATTCCAAAATTTGTTTTAGAAAACAAATTAACCATTTCCATGTAATTTATACTATCACTATTTTTCTTCCTTTCTGCTGTCTTTCACATCAGTCCATTTCTTCTCATTCCTACTGCCACCACCTCTTTTGTCACTACATAACACACGGATGGTGACAATTGCTATGCAACTAGATTATATTTGTTTCTAATTTCTCCTCATTACAATTTATCCTGAACATAATGTGTATTAGTCGATTTTCACACTGCTGATAAAGACATACTCAAGACTGGGCAATTTACAAAGTAAAGAGGTTTATTGGACTCACAGTTCTGTGTGCCTAGGGATGCCTCACAATCATGGCAGAAGGTGAAAGGCACGTTTCACATTGTGGCAGACAGGTGAAGGAAAGCTTGTGCAGGGAAACTCCCTTTTTTAAAACTATCAGATCTCCTGAGACTCATTCACTATCACAAGACCACTGCAGGAAAGAACTGCCCCCATAATTCATTCATCTTCCACCAGGTTCCTCCCATAACATGTGGGAATTGTGGGAGTTACAATTCAAGATGAGATTTGGGTGGGGACACAGCCAAACCTATCATAATGCCACAACAATCTTTCTAATGCGACAACCTGAGGTGGGCAACAGTGTTCCATAGCTCTCTATTACATTCAGCATAAAGTCTGAACTCTTGACTTGGTAGGAGATCAAACTCAAATGTTCAATTAGCATAAAAGAAAAAAGAAATGACTTTAAAAACAGATGGGGAGATAATTGAAAAAACTTCTGGTTGGAATAAAATGTGTGCAACATCGTTGAAGCAAAATTGGCAAATTTTAGCAAATAATAAAAACTATATAAAGCATCTGATCAAGAATTTTATGGGCTGAATTGTGTCGCCCTAAAAATGTATATGTTGTATACATTTTGTATACAAATATATGTGTTGGAGTCCTACCACCTATTACCTCAGAATGTGACTGCATTTGAAGATAGGTTCTTTAAATGGGGTAAATAAGTTAATATGTAATCATTTATAGGTTTTAATTTAATATGAACCTTGTTTTGGTAACAAGAGGAGTTTAGGACACAGACATGCACAGAGGGTGGATAATGTGAAGACACAGGGAGAAAAATGCCATATAAAATCCAGGATGAGGGGCCTCAGAAAACGTCAACTCTGGCAATAATTTGATCTCTGATGTTCAGCATTTAGAATTGTGAAAAATAAATTTATATTGTTTTAGTATCCTAGTCTACAGTACCTTGTTATGGCACCCCTATCAAACTAATGCAAACATGTTCTCCTTTAAGGAATTCATTAATATTTACAAAAATGGAAAACGACAAATGTGGTTAGGATTGCCAATTGAGTTTTGAGGGTAATGTCTAAAAAATATAAAATAATAAGCTTTATACATAAAGAGATGTATTTAGTGCCACAAATAGAAAAAAATAAAATATATGGAAAGAGGTTCTTATTAATAAAAGAAACAAACTTCAGAATAATATATAAAATATCTCAGTTGCCTACATTACAATAATAAAATGTCTTCTAAGGTTTTCTGTTTATTTTATTTGCATGTTGTCTTGAATATAATGGTTTTTAATGGTGCCAAAGCTTACAACTCATTTTAAAACAGAAATGTACTTTATAAAGTTAATGTTCCCAGTTGTATTGGCTCTTTCTACTTTTAGCCTCTAGAAAGAGGTGAGTTTTTAAAAATATTTCTGACTGTATGATATTTTTAATGTATATAACCTTTTAAAGCCTCATATACATTCTTCAACATTTTATAATCTTTTCTAAATATTTTACTCCTATGTTCATATTCTCTTTATTTTGACCAAGATCAGTTTATTTTTCTCTTACTGCTGAAATGCTCTGCTTCTTCTACAGGTGAGGTGTTTGTAAGAAACTAAAACATAACCTGAGGAAATCCAGAAGTGTATGTCTACTTTAATGTGTTTTCAGCACAGTGGGTGATGCTTGAGTTACTGGTGCAATCAAAAACCATTTAATAACCCATCTACTTACAAGTTTAAACTGCAGACTACTACCTCTATGAGTACAAAGACCCTATCTGTTTCCTTAGAAAGCTTTCCCTAGCATCTCAAACAATATTTGACACATTATTAGTTAAATGAAGAAATAAATAAACTTTGTTGATTTATTTTCAAATTGTCCACAAATTTTATTAAGCAAATATTATATGCTCAGGACTACAATAGTGGATGCAGGAATATTTTTAAAACAATTTCTACGATTTCAATACAAATAATTTGTTATTTCAATTGAGAGGGTTTTTTTTTAATGGATATGAAACAATGGCTGAAAAGAAAAAAGGAAAAATTTTGTCATTCAGGCTATAAATGCTGAAGGACCTTTGTGTTTAAACTGTGGTCCATGAACCAGCAACATCAACATCACCAGAGAAGGTGTTAGACATGAGGACTTTCAGGACCTATTCCAGTCCTATAAAAATAGAATCTGTATTTCATAAGACCTTGAAGTTATTTGTATGCACATTAATGTTTAAGAAATATTCATGGAGTATATAAAATAATATAAATATTAAATAGGTGTCCAAGAAAGTCAAGAAAGACCTCACACGGAAGATACTCAGTGATGTGACATAACTATATAATTATTAAGAACAATAGAGGTCTTTCTGAACTGTGAGAACAGTCTAAACATGAACTGAAAGTGTACAAAATTGGTGGTTTTTTCTTGTATTTAATTTAGATTAAGCTAAACAGTGTATTTATATTCATGGGAAATAGAAAAGTTATGATCCTTATTCCATGCTTTTCGTGATGCAACCATCTATTTTAATATCTTTAATACTCTCTTGTCTGAAACGTTTAAATTTATGTGAACAGCAGTTAGATATTAATTTAAGATTTCATCAATTGCATTGTATAATTTGTGAAATTAATGAAGACACAACAATGTAAAGGAGATGATGATGATTTTAAGGTTGGCATAGAAAAGTCAGGAACTTTGAGTCCTTTGACATTTTCTATTGTCCATTAATCTGTCAAGATCATTTTCTAGATGCAAGAGAAATTTTCATTCGTTTCAGAGACTTGAATCACAACAATTAGAGGAAGACAGAAGCTATAGATCAATTCATAGTAGCTAAGTGTTATTTTTGAACTGTTCTTATTTCTATATTTATATAATCTTTTAACAGACTGAATATTTTCCACAAATGATCTTAAAGTAATGGCCATTTAGAAATCTCTGCTCACTTGATTAAAGACAACACGAGTTGTTAAAAATAATTTAACCAGTTATTTGCTAAATAGAATTGCATGCTAGTTTAGCTGTATAGTATGATGACTTAGCACTTCATAAAGCCAACGTCAACTTGCACATGCTAATTGTGGATAATAATGAGTAGATAACACAAAATCAAGAATTCAAAATCTCTTCTTTTGTATCTATCTGTCACTGAAATTCAGAAAATGATGTTTTAAGAGTTTAATGCCTTTCCAAACTGCTTTTGTTATACTAAAATGAAAATTTAATTTCAAATTAATATTGTAGTTTAGTGGTTACCGGAAATGTATATAGAGGACCTGGATAGATAGGATGGAGAGTTTAAATTGGAATCAAAATTTTGGGGTCATTTTAATAGCATTTGTAGTAATTTTATCATTACATTAAGTTTATGTATGTTTATAGATTTAAAATAATCTCTAACATAAGATCTTGATTGATAGAAATCACACTGAGGTTCTATAACGATATTCAAAAAGATGCTATAATTCCTGTGCATGCTTCATACTTGGAAAGAAAATTATTACATACTGAAGATGTCTCAAATTTTCAATAGTTAAGGTTTCAAGTTTTCTTATTTATCATATCAGCTTTTCTGCAGAATACAGTTTTAAAGTTTAGCGTTTGCTATTATAAATTAAGATTGCTGTATTTATTATGGTTTTTCTCTATACAATGAGTTTATAACACACATTAATGCTGAGACTTGGGAAATTTTTAAATGAGATACAGATATTTTAGTTTTCTGCCCTCAATCTTTGATATTATATAGTAAGAATTACTTCTTAATTAGTTACTTTACATAGAAATAGAATTGCATTTAACCTCTGGCATTTAACTCTCTGCTAAAATATTATATTGATATGGCAGGTATTAACTTTCTAAGCACTCATCAAGTAATCTACATTCCTTTAGCTGATATTAAATTATGCTCTAATGCCATAATAACATAAATAATATGTTAATAATTAATCATGAATTATATAAATTAGAAGCTACGACAAGAAAATAGGCTTATTTTAATATAAGCTTTCTTAAAGCTAAATTCAGAATTGAAAACAAACTCGGCATTACATTATAAATTATCTGGATGTCTTCTCTTTTTTTGGAATTTGTACATTTTAAATGTAAGTCTTTACATTGTTGTAAAGCTCTGTGGGCTCTCCTCTCTGCATGCTACAATCTCAGTTATCCCACAGAACTGAGAGGAAGGCTGTGATATCCCAGAATCTAACAATTAAAAATGAAAAGGAAAACAAACAAAAAAAGGAAGCCTCTTTGGGGAGCAAAATGTGGAAGATAAGTAGTAGCTTAGAAAAAGAGATGATACTGATGGAAAATGGGGATAGAAACACTTTCTGTCCTCTGTTGTTTCATTCCACATTTTCCTATGTAAATCATTGCCTATCTTATTGTCTAATTACAGGTTAAGAAAGCAGGAATGCCACACTGTGATAGCCAGGTTGGCAGATAAACATCTAGGGCATCCTTGAATCCCAGCGTCACTAAAATTAAGATGAGCTGGCCCAAACTCAATAATTTGTTCTTCTACATCCTCCGTAAGGTTGAAACAAAGCTCTATTCTGTATCATTTATCTGAAGCTCTCTTGTCACCCTATTTCCTAAACATGAGGAACAGACTCAAGCTACACCATAGGGTGCAGCATTTTCCCAGTGATAACACTGTTGTTCACAACAGCTGAAAGTTGCAAGTAAATATGAGCTGAATGTTGAAAATAGTAAGTCACCAGGGAAATCTTATGCACCATGAAGGGCAAACAAGAAACTTAGCAGTGCATAACACAGTCCCCTGTAAAACAGAGTTTGAGGGAAAACTTACATTCTAATACTTTTGTAATGTGCAATGCAATGTGAGTGATGGAATGGGGAGGTGAGGCAGGGAAGTGAAAGAAACTATATGCATTGCCATGCTGGCCACTGCTTTATACCAAACCATGATGATACTTACCCTTCATAAGCTCACTCTCTACTAGGAAGATGAAAATGGCTTTTCATGTCTGTGATGTTAGTGTCAGCTCAGACTTCACATCAAACAGTCCTCAAAATGTTTTCAAATTCAAGTGGCTGCAGATATTCATAGATATTGATGAAAATATTAGAAAATGCATTTTAAATGGTGGTGACAGCACCCTTAGTGGTGAAAAAATGGGTACTTCCTGTATATATTTATACACAAACACACACATATATATACACACACATATATACACCTCTTGCTTAAGTATACACACACACACACACATATCTTGCTTAAGTATGTATACATCTTAAGTGTGTGTGTGTATACACACAGTTAGGACCAACTATATAATTTGTGATGTCCTGAGCAAAATGAAAATGTAGGGAACCTTACTTAAGGAAAATAATGCCACTAAATAGACTTTTTCCTGCCTTCTGCAGCCTAGACTTTTACTTGTTATGGTGGTTATTTGCTATATAATGCCATTCAAAGTAAGGAAAAACTAAAAATTAAAAATTTTCGATGGATTTTTGCCACACTTTTTTTGTACTGTGGAATGACAGCTTTAAATTCCAATATAAGACCATATAACTCATTTGAAATCTCTAAAATTACACATTTTTGTTGTTGTTGTTTTGTTTTTGAGATGCAGTCTCACTCTCTTGCCCAGGCTGTAGTGCAATGGTGAGATCTCTGCTCACTGCAACCTCCTACTCCCGGGTTCAAGTGATTCTCCTGCCTCAGCCTCTCCAGTAGCTGGGATTACAGGTGACTGCCACCACATCTGGCTAATTTTTTATATTTTTAGTAGAGACAGGGTTTTGCCATTTTGGCCAGGCTGGTCTCGAACTCCTGACTTCAGGTGATCCACACACCTTGACCTCCCCAAATGCAGGGATTACAGGTATGAGCCACCACTCCCAGCCTCTGTTTTCTTTCATGTCTTCATTGTCTATAGTAAGAATTACTTCTTAATTAGTTACTTTACATAGAAATAGAATTGCATTTAACCTCTGGCATTTAACTCTCTGCTAAAATATTATATTGATATGGCAGGTATTAACTTTCTAAGCACTCATCAAGTAATCTACATTCCTTTAGCTGATATTAAATTATGCTCTAATGCCATAATAACATAAATAATATGTTAATAATTAATCATGAATTATATAAATTAGAAGCTACGACAAGAAAATAGGCTTATTTTAATATAAGCTTTCTTAAAGCTAAATTCAGAATTGAAAACAAACTCGGCATTACATTATAAATTATCTGGATGTCTTCTCTTTTTTTGGAATTTGTACATTTTAAATGTAAGTCTTTACATCGTTGTAAAGCTCTGTGGGCTCTCCTCTCTGCATGCTACAATCTCAGTTATCCCACAGAACTGAGAGGAAGGCTGTGATATCCCAGAATCTAACAATTAAAAATGAAAAGGAAAACAAACAAAAAAAGGAAGCCTCTTTGGGGAGCAAAATGTGGAAGATAAGTAGTAGCTTAGAAAAAGAGATGATACTGATGGAAAATGGGGATAGAAACACTTTCTGTCCTCTGTTGTTTCATTCCACATTTTCCTATGTAAATCATTGCCTATCTTATTGTCTAATTACAGGTTAAGAAAGCAGGAATGCCACACTGTGATAGCCAGGTTGGCAGATAAACATCTAGGGCATCCTTGAATCCCAGCGTCACTAAAATTAAGATGAGCTGGCCCAAACTCAATAATTTGTTCTTCTACATCCTCCGTAAGGTTGAAACAAAGCTCTATTCTGTATCATTTATCTGAAGCTCTCTTGTCACCCTATTTCCTAAACATGAGGAACAGACTCAAGCTACACCATAGGGTGCAGCATTTTCCCAGTGATAACACTGTTGTTCACAACAGCTGAAAGTTGCAAGTAAATATGAGCTGAATGTTGAAAATAGTAAGTCACCAGGGAAATCTTATGCACCATGAAGGGCAAACAAGAAACTTAGCAGTGCATAACACAGTCCCCTGTAAAACAGAGTTTGAGGGAAAACTTACATTCTAATACTTTTGTAATGTGCAATGCAATGTGAGTGATGGAATGGGGAGGTGAGGCAGGGAAGTGAAAGAAACTATATGCATTGCCATGCTGGCCACTGCTTTATACCAAACCATGATGATACTTACCCTTCATAAGCTCACTCTCTACTAGGAAGATGAAAATGGCTTTTCATGTCTGTGATGTTAGTGTCAGCTCAGACTTCACATCAAACAGTCCTCAAAATGTTTTCAAATTCAAGTGGCTGCAGATATTCATAGATATTGATGAAAATATTAGAAAATGCATTTTAAATGGTGGTGACAGCACCCTTAGTGGTGAAAAAATGGGTACTTCCTGTATATATTTATACACAAACACACACATATATATACACACACATATATACACCTCTTGCTTAAGTATACACACACACACACACATATCTTGCTTAAGTATGTATACATCTTAAGTGTGTGTGTGTATACACACAGTTAGGACCAACTATATAATTTGTGATGTCCTGAGCAAAATGAAAATGTAGGGAACCTTACTTAAGGAAAATAATGCCACTAAATAGACTTTTTCCTGCCTTCTGCAGCCTAGACTTTTACTTGTTATGGTGGTTATTTGCTATATAATGCCATTCAAAGTAAGGAAAAACTAAAAATTAAAAATTTTCGATGGATTTTTGCCACACTTTTTTTTGTACTGTGGAATGACAGCTTTAAATTCCAATATAAGACCATATAACTCATTTGAAATCTCTAAAATTACACATTTTTGTTGTTGTTGTTTTGTTTTTGAGATGCAGTCTCACTCTCTTGCCCAGGCTGTAGTGCAATGGTGAGATCTCTGCTCACTGCAACCTCCTACTCCCGGGTTCAAGTGATTCTCCTGCCTCAGCCTCCTGAATAGCTGGGATTACAGATGCATGCCACCATTCCTGGCTAATTTTTGTATTTTAGTAGAGATGGGGTTTCACCGTGTTGCCCAGGCTGGTCTCCAACTCCTGAGTTCAGGTAATCCATCCACCTCGGCTTCCCAGCATGCTAGGATTACACACGTGAACCACCATGCCAGGCCAAAATTACACGTTTGCATAGCTCATACATGCATATGTTTCTCTTTTGCTAGAACACTAGAAGTGTTGCACAAAACACACTTGACTTTATTTTACTTTTTTATGTGTGTACATTCTAATAACTCTAATTTTGATTTACTGGTGAAGAAAAAAGGACTAAAAGAAAAAGGAACAATAGACTTAGACTGCTATAACTTTCCCTTCTCTCTCTCTCTCTCTTTTCTTTTCTTTTTTTTTTTTTTTTAGATGGAGTTTTGCTCTTGTTGCCCAGGCTGGAGTGCAATGGTATGATCTTGGCCCACTGCAACCTCCACCTCCCGACTTCAAGCGATTCTCCTGCCTCAGCCTCTCCAGTAGCTGGGATTACAGGTGACTGCCACCACATCTGGCTAATTTTTTATATTTTTAGTAGAGACAGGGTTTTGCCATTTTGGCCAGGCTGGTCTCGAACTCCTGACTTCAGGTGATCCACACACCTTGACCTCCCCAAATGCAGGGATTACAGGTATGAGCCACCGCTCCCAGCCTCTGTTTTCTTTCATGTCTTCATTGTCTGTATAAGCAATTAGCTAATGCAGGAAAGTAACATGGGTACTCGTTTGTTTCTTAGAATGCTACTGAATTCTTTCTAATTTTGAAGCACGTTCTGGTTCAGACAGAAAGCATGATGTTGGGATTGTCAGTGATACTCTTCTTCCTCATGTTATGTTCTATTTACTTTGTCTTACTCAATTCACATGCATAGTGGGTTCACTGGATTTCTGTGTTCATCCTGAACACCATGAAAATGGTTAACAACTCTCATTACTCTAACCCCTCAAGGTCCCACATGTATTCTCCTAGTTACTACTTGTGTATAATTTGAGAATCTATGATTCCTTTGGACTCTAGACTTTTTTCTTTTTTCTAAACAAGTGTTTAACTTACTTTTTGCTGCAAAAGCAATGCTCAGACTTGGCATTCTTTGTAGGCAGTGAGGGGTGTAGGGCCCTCCTTAAAAAGAGTAAGTGTCATATTGCAAGGTATATAGTTCAGTTGAAATCATTATATGATTTCCACTTCAAAGGATTTTTTCTTCTCTGTCAAGGAGAAAAAGAATGCTTATGTGGACAGGAGGGTTTAGGAAAATTTGCAGGTTAAAATATTCCCAGACATAGCCACTCAAGTGTTCCCATCACAGAACTCAGAATCCAGTTTTTTTTTTTTTTACTCTTCATTTGTACTAAGAGACCTGTCCAGGCTATGCACTTGGTGTGCTTTGTAACTACATATTTGATACCTTTTAACTATATATTTGCTACCTTTATATTAAGGTCTTGATCAGAATTTCCAGCATATCAACTCTGAATCTGTAGGAGTTAAGGTTATTTACAGTTGCTATGGAAGCACCCTGATTTTCAGAGTGCTTCTAGCTATCTAGGAAACAATCAACCAATCTTTGTATTATTTTTCTTTTATAAATTCTCTAATCCTCTCAAAAAGAACTATCCTACTTTCCAATCCTTATAGTTATTGCTTCCATAATATTTATTCCATGGCTACTTGATTCCCCAAAACCTTCCCTTTCCTTTGTATCTCACTTGAATTAACCACTCGTGAAAGGTTAAGGTATTGCAATGCTACTGAGTGCCAGATTACCACTCCATTTACAAGAGAACTGGAATTCTATTGCTTTTGCAAGAGTAGAAAATATGCCCCAAACCTGAGATTCTGCTTTCTGGAAAGACTTCATTGATTTAGCCCAGGCTTTCAGGAAAACAGAGCGTTTTTTTTTTTTTTTTTTTTTTTTTGCTAAAAAAAAAATGTGATAAAGCTTTATTGACAAATATAATTCCATTGCAGTGTGAGAGAAGAGAAAGAAAAAA
>NW_012110142.1:134485-143815 GCF_000951045.1 Mandrillus leucophaeus | reverse complement strand
TTCATTGATTTAGCCCAGGCTTTCAGGAAAACAGTTTTTTTTTTTTTTTTTTTTTTTTGGCTTATAGATATATGTGATAAAGCCTTATTGAGAAATACAATTCCATTGCAGTGTGAGAGAAGAGAAAGAAAAAAGAAATAAAGTAGGTAAGGATGAAAAGCAAATACAATATAGTGCATCTTTGCACTGACCACTGTTTGACAGCAAGCCATCAAAGGGCATGCTCTTGACTCCTACTTAATTTTCTAGATAGCTCATGTAAAGCCTGTAATTTGAAATATACCAACAGATAAAGGAAGGGAGTGGAAATTTGTGTGCTAGATTTTTTCTGTCTCTTATTGATAAAATGTTTACCTAAAAAAGTCAACTCTGAGGTCTCTGTTCTATTCCATTGGTCCATATATCTGTTTGGTACCAGTATCATGTTGTTTTGGTTACTGTAGCCTTGTAGTATAATTCGAAGTCAGGTAGCGTGATGCCTCCAGCTTTGTTCTTTTTGCTTAGGATTGTCTTGGCTATATGGGCTCTCTTTTGCTTCTGTGTGAATTTTAAAATAGTTTTTTTTTTCCTAATTCTTTGAAGAATGTCAATGGCAGTTTAATGGAAATAGCATTGAATCTAAAAATTACTTTGGGCAGTATGGCCATTTTCACTGTATTGATTCTCCCTATCCATGAGCATGAAATATTTTCCCATTTATGTGCATCCTCTCTTGCTCCAGGAAACAAGGGTCCTTCTTGTCCCTTGTATGCTGTGTTGCTAGGTATTTTATTCTCTTTGTAGTAATTGTGAATGGAAGTTCATCCATGATTTGGCTCTCTGTTTGTTTGTTGTTGATGTAGGAATGCTGGTGACTTTTGCACGTTGTTATGGTATCCTGAGACTGCTGGAGTTGCTTACAGCTTAAGAACTTTTTAGGCAGAGATAATGGGATTTTCTAAATATAGAATCATGTCGTCTGGAAACAGAGACAATTTGACTTCCTCTCTTCCTATTAGAATATGATTTACTTATTTCTCTTGCCTAATTGACATGGCAGAAACTTCCAATACTATGTTAAATAGGAGTGGTGAGAGAGGGCAATTATCTGATCTTCAACAAACCTGACAGAGATAAGCAATGGGGAAAGGATTTCCTATTTAATAAATGGTGCTGGGAAAACTGGCTAGGCTTATGCAGAAAATTGAAGCTGGATCCCTTCCTTACACCTTATACAAACATTAACTCAAGATGGATTAAAGACTTAAATGTAAAACCCAAAACCATAAAAACCCTGGAAGAAAACCTAGGATATACCATTCAGGACATAGGCATGGGGGAAAGACTTCATGACTAGAACACCAAAAGCAATTGCAATAAAAGTCAGAATTGACCAGTGGGATCTAATTAAACTAAGGAGCTTCTGCACAGCAAAGGAAACTAGAATCACAGTAAACAGGCAAGCTACAGAACTGGAGAAAATTTTTGCAATCTGTCCATCTGACAAAGGTCTAATATCCAGAATCTACCAAGAACTTAAACAAATTTACAAGAAAAAAACAAACAATACCATCAAAAAGTGGGCAAATTATACGAACAGACACTTCTCAAAAGAAGACATTTATGCAGCCAACAAACATATGAATAAAAGCTCGTCACTGATCGTTAGAGAAATGCAAATCAAAACCACAATGAGATACCATCTCACACCAGTCAGAATGGCGGTTATTAAAAAGTCAAGAAACAATAGATGCTGGTGAGGCTATGGAGAAATAAGACAATTTTACACTGTTAGTGGGAATGTAAGTTAGTTCAACCATTGTGGAAGACAGTGTGGCGATTCCTCAAGGATCTAGAACAAGAAAAACATTTGACCTAGCTATCCCGTTACTAGGTATATACTCAAAGGAATATAAGTCATTCTACTATAAAAACACATGCACGTGTATGTTTTTTGCAGCACTATTTACAATAGCAAATACTTGGAACCAACTCAAATGCCCATCAATGGTAGACTGGATAAAGAAAATGTGGTACATATACATAATGGAATACTGTGCAGACATAAAAAAGAATGAGATCATGTCCTTTGCAGAAACATGGATGAAGCAGGAAGCCATCATCCTTAGCAAACTAACATAGCAACAAAAAACCAAGTAGCACATGCTCTCACTCATAAGTGGGAGATGAACAATGAGAACACATAGACACGGAGTGGGAAGAACACACACTGGAGCCTGTTGGGGGGTGGGAGGCAATGCAAGGGAGAGCATTAGGACAAATACCTAATGCATGCAGGGCTTAAAAGTCTATATGATGGGTTGATAAGTGCAACAAACCACCATGGCACATATATGTCTATGTAACAAACCTGCACGTTGTGTACCACATATATCCCAGAACTTAAGGCTAAAAAGAAAAAAAGTCAACTCCCCATGTACTTCAAGGTTTTGTTACCTGGACTTTTCATCAGCTGCTTAAAAATCTGTAACACGTGCCTTTAGGTGTAGCATTTCACTTGAATCCAGAAGTCAGGAAAAGCCAGAAACTATTAGTATGCTGATGGTCCATCTTGGGCACTAAGCAACATGGCTATAATGAATCTCTCACATTAAAAGCAACTGAAATGATGGAGCAATTAGTCAAGGGTGTCAGAGACACCATGGCCAAGTGAATCTGATTATTTAGAATAGGTTGAATTAAATGACCTGCCAAAGAAAGGTTTCAAATAGAGGACAAAGAATATACTGAGATAAATAAAATAACATTGGAAACATGAAATTACAGCAGGCAGTTATTAAAATGAACTCATGGGAGATACTGATTTGAAGAAGTATGAATGCTAAATTTAAAAAAATGGATGACACACCTTATAAGACACACCTTATAAGAAACACTGAAGAGAGTTTTTCAGTGTGAAAGAAAAGTACACTAGTGTAGAAAAAGAAAACATTTGAAGGTATAAAACTACTAGTAAAAGTGAGTAGACAAACTCAGAATATTCTAATAATGTAATTGTGTATAATCCACTCATATCTATAACATTAAGAGAAAAAGTCAAATCTATTTAAAAAATAACAACCATAGCAACCTGTTAAGACAGACAAAATTTAAAGATGAAAATTGAGACTACAAAAGTCAAAATAGGGGGATGGAGTTTAAGTGTAGAACATTTTCTAGTTTTTCCTTTGTTTATTTTCTTTGTGGTCATAGATAAGGAAAGTGCCACACACTTGTAAACCATCTGTTTAAAATGAGTTGTTATATCTATAAGATTTTTTTTGTAAGTCTCATGGCAATCATAAAGCAAAAACATATAATAGATACACTAAAAATCAAAAGCAACAAAATAAAACATACTACCAGAGAAAATCCCTTAACAAAAAAGGCAACAGTAAGAAAGAGAGGAACTACAAACAAGGAAAAAACAACTAACAGAATGATAGTATGTCCTTATCTATAATAATAACATTAAATGTAAATTGACTAAATTCTCCAATTAAGAGACATAGATTAGCTGAATGGATATTTTTATAAAGACCCAACTATATGCTGCTTACAAGGCACTCACTTCACCTATAACAACACGCATAGTCTGAAAGTGAAGAGATGAATGAAATCTTCTATGCAAATAAAAACTAAAAAAGAGTGGGAGTAGCCATATGTGTATCAGGTGTACTAGTCCATTTTCACACTGCTATAAAGAACTACCTGAACCTGGGCATTTTATTTTTAAAAAAGGTTTAATTGACTCACAATTCCATAGACTTAAAAGGAATCATGACTGGAAGGCCTCAGAAAACTTACAATCATGACAGAAGGCGAAGGGGAAGTAAGCATGTGTAATGACAGTGAAGCAGGAGAGAGACATAGCAAAAAGGAAGTGCCACACACTTGTAAACCATCAGATATCATGAGAACTCACTCATTATCATAATAACAACAAAGATGAAATCCACCACCATGATCAAAACATTTCCCAACAGGCCCCTCCTCCAGTTCAAAATGAGATTTGGGCGGGAACATAAATTCAAACCATATCATTCCACCCTGGTCCCTCACAAACCTCATGTCCTCACATTGCAAAATACAATGATCCCTCCTCAACAGTCTCTTAGTCTTAATCATTTCAGCATTAACTCAAAAGTCTAAGTAAGTCCAATGTTTCATCTGAGACAAGGCAATTTGCTTCTGCCTATAACCTGGTAAAATAAAAAAACCCAAGTTAGTGACTTAAAGATACAATGGGAGTTCAGGCATTGGGTAAATACTCCCATTACAAAAGGAAGATATCAACCAAAACAAATGGGCTACAGTCCAGGCCTCATGCAACTCCAAAAACCCAGCAGGGCAGTCATTAAATCTTAAATCTCCAAAATAATCTTCTTTGACTCCATGTTTCACATCCAGGGCACACTGAATGCAAGGAATGCGCTCCCATATATGTGGGCAGCTCCGCCCATATATCTCTGCAGGGGCTCAACTCCCATGGCTGCTCTCAAGGGCTGGCATTGAATGCCTGCAGCTTTTCCAGGTGCACAATGCAAGCTGTCAGTGGATCTAGCATTCTGATGGACATTGGCCCTCTTCTCACAGCTTCACTAGGCAATAGTCCAGTGGGGACTCTGTGTGGGGGCTCCAACCCCAACTTTTTCCTCTCTACTGCCCTATTAGAGGTTCTCCATGAGAGCTCTCCCCCTGAAGCCAACTTCTGCCTGGACATCCAGACTTTTCCACACATCCTCTGAAATCTAGGCAGAGACTCCCAATCTTTTGCCTTCTGCACACCTGCAGGCCCAACACCATATGGAAGTAACCAAGGTGTGGGGCTTGTATCCTCTGAAACAACAGCCCAAGCTACACCTTGGCCACATCTAATCACTGCTGGAACTGGAGCAGCTGGGATGCAGGGCACCATGTCCTGAGGCTGCACAGAGCAGCTGGGCCCTAGATATGGTCCACAAAACTATTTTTCTCTCCTAGGCTTTCAGGCCTGTTATGGGAGGGGCCTCCATGAAGATCTCTAAAATGCCATGAAGATATTTTCCCCATTGCTTTGGCTATTAACATTCAGCTTCTCATTACTTATGCAAATATCTGCATAGGACTTGAATTTCTCCTCAGAAAATGGATGGTTGGGCTGCATATATTTCAAACTTTTATGCTCTACTTCCCTTTTAAATATATGTTCCAATTTCAGGCCATCTCTTTCTTCACACATATGAGCATACACTTTTAGAAACAGCCAGATCATGTTTTGAATGCTTTGCTGCTTAGACATTTATTCCACCAGATACCCTAAATTATCTCTCTCAAGTTCAAAGTTCCACAGATTTTTATGGCAGTGGCAAAATACCCCCAGTCTCTTTGCTAAAGCATAGCAAGAGTCCCCTTTGCTTTTGTTCCCAACAAATACTTCCTCTCCATCTGAGACCAGCTCAGCCTGGACTTTTTGGTCAAAACCATTCAACAAGTCTCTAGGAAGCTCCAAATAGTTTCAACATCTGCCTATTACCCAGTTCTAAAATCACTTCCACATTTTCAGGTATCTTTATAGCAATGCCCCAATCCCAGTACCAATTCTCTACATTAGTCCCTTTTCACACTGCCATAAAGACATACTCAAGACTGAGTAATTTATGAAGAAAGAGGTTTAATTCACTCACAGTTATACAGGCTTAACAGGAAGCATGATTGGGAGGCCTCAGGAAACTTACAATCATGGAGGAAGGCAAAGGGGAAGCAAGCACTTCTTACCACGACAGAGCAGGATAGAGAAAGAGAGAGCAAAAGAGGAAGTGCCACACACTTTTAAAGCATCAGAGCTCATGAGAACTCACTCTCTATCTGAGAACAGCAAGGAAGAAATTCACCCCCATGATCCAATCACCTCCTACCAGGCCCTTCCTTCATTCAACATGAGATTTGAGCAGGGACACAAATCCAAATCATATTGTCAGGTAAAATAGATTACAAGTCAAAGACAATGAAAAGAGACAAAGAAAGTTACCGAAATAATGGTAAATGGGTCATTTCAGCAAGATAATATAACAAGTATAAATTTATATGCACTCAACAGCAGAGGACCCAAATAATTAAAACAAACATTACTAGATCTAAAGGAAGGAAAAGTCTGCAATAGAGTAATAGTAGGGGAATTCAACACCCCACAGTCAGTAATAGATTACAGAAATTCAGCAAAGAAGCACTGGAGTTAAACTATACACTAAAACAAATGAACCCATCATTTATGAAACATTTCAACCAACTGCTTCAGAATTGACATTCTTCTCATTAGCATAGGAAATAGCCTTCAGAATAAACCATATGTTAAGGCACAAAACAAGTTTCAACAAGTTTAACAATATCAAAATTAAATCAAACATCTTTTTAGACCGAAATGTAGTAACACTAGAAATCAATAACAAGAGGAACTTTGGAAACTATAGAAACACATGGAATTTGAAAAAAAAAAATTCCCCTGAACAACTATTGGGTCAATTAAGAAGTTAAAAAGAAAATTTTAAAAAATTTTGAAACAAATGAAAATGGAAACCCAACATACAAAAATCTATGAGATACAGAAAAAGCAGTAATAAGAGGGAAGTTTATAGCAATAAATGTCTACATCAAAAAAGTTAAAAGCCTACAAATAAACAACCTAATGATGCACCTCAAAGAACTAGAACAGTAAAGACAAACCAACTCAAAATTAGTGGAATAAAGTAAACAACAAAAGTCAGAACAGAAATAATTAAACTTGAAAATTAAAAAGTCCAAAGATTGACAAAACAAAAAGTTACGGTTTTTGGAATAAACAAAACTGATAAACTACTAGTGACACTAGTAACCAAAGAGAGAAGACCCCAGTAAATAAAACTAGAAATAAAAACAAAGACATAACAACTGATATGACAGACATACAAATGCTCGTTAGAGTCTATCATGAACAGCTGTACACCAACAATTTGGAAAACTGAACAAATCAAACATTTCTAGACATATGCTATCTACCAAGATTGCAGCATGAAGAAATGGAAAACCTCAGCAGACCAATAAGGACTACCCAAATCAAAGTAGTAATAAAAGTCTCACATGAGGAAAGCTCCAATGAAATTTGGTGGCTTTACTCCTGAATTCTACCAAACATTTAATGAAGAAGTAATACAAATTCTGTTAAAACTAAAAAAATTTAAATGGGGTAGATACCTTGAAATTCATACTAGGAGCCCAGCATTACCCTGATATCAAAAGTAGTCAAGGATGCAACAAAAGTAGAAAACTGTAGACCAATATCCCTGATGTATACACATACAAAATTCCTCAACAACATACTATCAAACTGAACACAACACATTAAAAATGTGGGATTCCTCTCAGTGATGCAAGGTGGTTCACCATATGCAAATTAATACACACGACACAGCGCATTAACAGAATCCAGAACAAAAACCATAGATGATTTCAATAGATTAAATAGATGATTTAAATGTCAAAAAAGCATTTGATAAATTTAACATATCTTTATGATAAAAACTCTTAATCTGAGTATAGAAGGAACACACTTCAAAACAATAAAGGCCATATATAACAAACATATAACTACCTCATACCGAATGGGGAAAAGTGGAAAGTCTTCCTCTAAGATCTAGAACAAGACAATGATATTCGCCTTTTGTAACTTTAATTAAATATAGCACTGGAAGTCTTTGCTAAAACAATTAGGCAAGAGAAAAAATAAAAAGGCATAAAAAATTGGAAAGAAATAAGTCCAAATATGTTTGTTTGCAGATGATGTGATCTTATATTTAGAAAAACCTGAAGATCCTAGCAAAAAAGAATGAATGAATGAATTCAGCAAAGTTGTTACATACAAAATCAGCAGCACTTTTATATGCTAACAGTGAATAATCTCGAAAAGAAATCCCTATAGTTGGATGGTTTTGCCCCCAAACTCATGTTGAAATTTGATCCCCTATGTTGCAGGTGGAGTCCAATATGAAGAGTTTGGGTCATGAGGGCTGATTCCTCGTGTGTCTTGGTGTTGTCTTCATGGTAATGAATGAGTCTTGCTCTGTTATTTCCCATGAAAGCTGGTTGTTAAAAACAAGCTGACATTTCCTCCCTCTCTCTCACTTCCATGCTTACCATGCGATCTCTGCATACCAGTTCTCCTTCACCTTCCACCATGAATAAAAGAAGCTGGAGGCCCTCACCAGAAGCTATGTTGGCACAATCGTTTTTATTCAGCCTGTAAAACTCTGAGTCAAATAAAACTTTTTTTTTTTTTTGTATAAGCTTCTTAGCCTCAGACATTTCTTTATAGCAACACAAATGAACTATGACAGAAAATTGGTAACAAAGAGTACGGCATTGCTGTAAAGATACCTGAAAATGTGGAAGTAGCTTTGAAACTGAGTTAATGGATGGAGGTTAGAAAAGTTTTGAGGACTCAGAAGAGCAGAGAAAGTTTGGAAATTCTTAAAGACTGGTTAGGTGATTGTGATTAAAAAATGCAGATAGCATATACACAGTGAAGGCCTTGCTGATGAGGTCACAGATTGAAATGAGGAATTTATTGGAAACCGGAGCCAAGGTCACCCATATTTTTCCATAGCAAAGAACTTGGATGCATCGTGTTCATGCTCTGGGGCTTTGTGGAGGGGTAAACTTATGACTCAGGGTATCTGTCAGAAAAAGTTTCAAAGCAGCAAAACCTTCAAGAAGTGATTTTCCTGTTTTTAACAGCTTATGATCAGATAAAGTAGGAAAGCAAAAGCCTAAAAGTGAAATTTATTATTAAAAAGGAAATAAAGTGTAAAATGTCAGAAAATTTGCAGCCTGGCCATGTGGTAGGAAAGGAAAAAGCATTTTCAGGAAAGAAGTTCAAGGGTGCTGCACAGCAATTACTTGCTAGAGAGATTAGCACAACTAAAAGGGAGTCAGGTGCTAATAGTCAAGAAAATGGGGAGAAAGCCCCCCAGGATATTTCAGAAATCTCCTAGACTACTTCCTGCATCACAGTCCCAGAGGTCTAGGAAGACAACATAATTTGGGGGGCCAGGTTGAGGTACCACTGACTGGTGCCATTTCAAGACAGTGCCCCATGTATCCTAGACATTCTGGCTCCAGCCACAGCTCACAGGGTGCCAGGTACTGTTTGGGCTGCCATTCCAGAAAGCATAAGCCATAAGCCTTTGAAACTTCCATTTGGTGTAAAAATACAAAAATTAGTCAGGCGTGGTGGCGTGCCCCTGTAATCCTAGCTACTCAGGAGGTTGAGGCAGGAGAATCGCTTGAACCCTTGAGGCACAGATTGCAGTGAGTCAAGATTGTGCCACTGCACTCCAG
>NW_012110142.1:129887-132210 GCF_000951045.1 Mandrillus leucophaeus | reverse complement strand
GCAGGTGGCCTGAGCTTCTCCCTGCAGCTTAGGACACCAGATAGGAAGCAACCATCCCTAGACAGGTAGTATCACCAGGTGCACTCACAGACACCCCCACACTCACTCCGACTGGGACCATTAGATCCTCCAGTGAACTGAATGTGCATAACTTTGGAATGTTGGGGAAACCTGGGTACCCAGAAAAAAGCCCATCCAGACATGGGGGAAAACTTGCAGACTCCACCCAGACAGTGAACTCTAGTGGGAATACACACACACACACACACACACACACACACACACACACACAAACATATATATACTTTTTTTCTCATCAGTGTTATAAGGAAACAATGTTGAATGAAATGACTGTTATTCAAAGACCTGCTGTACCTGAATCTGCAAACAGAGAATTGAATTTTGCAAACATTCAATCAAGCAGGATTGGCTATATTTGGAATCAACTGAATATATTCTGAAATACTCCTTTCTTTGTTCCTGATGATCTTATTTCAGAACTTCTCCTACTCAAGTGCTGTGGGCAGAACTGATATGATATGATAGCTGTTCTATTTATATTGGTGATCTACACTAACGTAGTCTCATTGCTTGGGACCTTGTTTTGAGCCATCATAAATGTCCAAATTGATTCCGTCAAAGTATGCCTTTAGAGGACTTCATTGTGACCGCTACATAGAATGTGAAAATTCACAAATATTATCCTTGTAAACCCTAACACTATGGGGTTGGAATATGCATAACAGGTCTGTAGTGTAAGCAGCCACCTTAAACCCAGCTAGTTTTGGTGGTTGTTTGGAAATGCAGATCTGCAAAAGACATAACAAGTACTTCTTCAGTTTTTTTTTTTTTTTTACATGTTCAATAGAATCATTGAATGAAATATTCAAATGATTTAGAATAGACTTGACAAATGGTGTTAACCTTTCAAAAATATTTTTTGAACTAATGAATAGCATTTTCTGAGCCTAAAGGCAGCATTAATTCAGACTTTGGTAATGAAAAAATATATATAATAGAAGAAAAAGTCGACATTTATTGAGTATATCCTGTGTGCCAAGAACTGTGACATTTGTTCTACAAAGGTTGTTTTGTTTTAACTTTACAATTACCTTAGAGCTAATATTATTGAATAAATAAGAAAATCAAGTCTTAGAGGCTAATAATGTAGTAAGTCACAAAAAGAACTGGAGTTCATGACTTCAATACAGGATTATGAGATGTTACAGCATATGTCTCTTCTTATACAATACACGTACCTACAATTTTAATACAATTCATAAGCCCTTTATAATCATCTTTTTAAAAACTTAACAATATAGTGTTATTTCATTTTTTTCCTTATCTTTTTGTGTTTTATGATCAAATTGAATTTGCTTTTATATTTCATTTGTTTTATTTTTACAATTTTACAATTAAATTATTCTAAGTTTTCCAAAGAAGAGATTATTGCAAAGGCATATGAAACCTTCAGATACTAGAAAAAGGGGAAATACGTCCCAACTAATCTGAAGACTTTGGTGTAGTAGTTACGCCAAATCAGTGATTAGAGTAAGATAAAGTAGTACATCAATCTAAGCATATACATAGACAATTCTAAACAAAAATATAATATTGTATATATATTAAAAAATCATGTTGAATTTATCTGAGAAAGTCAAGGATGATTTTACACGAGCAAAACTAAAACTAAAACCTGTATAATTGTCTATATAAATGCACAACAATGATTTAGTAAATGTCAACTTTAATTTGGGACAAAAATTCAAGAAAATCTAGGCAAATCATGAAGTCTTCTTAATCTGATAAAAATGATACTTAGAAAATCAAATTTGAGTAAGCATTATTCTAAATAGAAAATAACACAATATTACATTTAAAAATAGGAACTAATCAGAATGCCCCCAAATCTACTTTCATTCCATATCGTACAGGATATTTTGGTCATTATATTAAGGCAAAAATTAATTCAAAGAATAACTTTATTAAAAGAATAAATAAAATTACTACCTACAATGTCATTTTAAAATACCAGTGTTTTGAACAAGAAATTCTGTTGCTGGGATTATTTTCTCTAGGTGCTCTTGAATATCTGTAAATAAATATCTGATCAAAGATTATCATTTTAGCGTTGCTCATGGTAGTGAAAAATTGAGAACAATGTATTAACAAATTATAATTAATAGAGAATTTGGAAAGTAATACTGTTTTATATTGAATCAGAAAAACAAATGAAAGGATTAAATGAGCAGGTTGCTTACAAATTAATTCACACAGTATCATCTATCAAATGCATTCATGTGTGTTTGTGTGTGCACAGATG
>NW_012110142.1:125785-127712 GCF_000951045.1 Mandrillus leucophaeus | reverse complement strand
TGTGTGTGTGTATATATATAGTTGAAGTGCTATATACATAGCACTTTAAAGTCTAATAAATACCCTCTTTAACCTACAAATTAGCCATCAGAGCAAGAGAAGGCTGAGATGATCACTTTGATACACTGCTTACAAGAGTGTAAATTTGTGTAATCTTTGAATAGCAGTTTTACAGTCAAAGACCTCAAAATGCTTTATTACCTCTGCCCTAGTTACTTTTACATCCAACATGAGAAAATAATTCAAGTGAAATATAATGAATAATAGCATTATCTTTTTGTTTGTAATAGTAAAACAATGAAAGTATCCAACAAGAACAGAATGCTTACTTTAATTGTTGTACTTGCATTAAGAATTTTAATCAACCATTAAAAATTATGTTTATTCAGGGGTAGTTAGAATATGAGAAAGTACTTATGAAATTAATAATACAGATAAAATTATATAAAACTATGATCCCAGCTATAAGCAAATATCTCCCCTAACTTCTGGCAGAAACAATACAGAACATTTCTAAAGGAAGATATTCCCAATTCAGACCCATTGGCTCGCCCATCGATTAATTCAATAAAATATGAACTAAAAATAATTGAAAAATGCAGGAGATAACCATTTACTCTCTGTCAGAGTCAGAAACAGCAACAGATTTCGATTTTTAAGAACTGACGTATATAAAGGGTAGAAATTAGTATCTTTGAAGAAACAATAGAGGAAAGAAATGATGGCTAACAGGTAAGGATCCATTGAAAATAATTATTTTAAGTTGAAAACACAAGCTGTAGGGTCCCCTAGTCCTTCCCACTTTCTTTCTGTGTCCTAAGAAACACAGAATGCCTTAAGCACTGTGTGACTTCTCCAGCTGCCCCCTTTTCCTGTCAGGCTTGAACCCAAGCTGGCGCCTTGAACCAAGTGATAAAGATATTTAGGATGTTGATCAAAACACTTAAAGAAACCGGCCTGTGCCCTGAGCCAAGTTCTTTAAGCTTGCGTATAAACTCCATACCCTGACGCCATTGCTGCAGACATACTGAGGAAGAGCATCCCCTTCTCTTTGTCTGCCTGAGGATATGCTGCAGTAGTTTGTGAGCTTGTCTAATACATACTTTGCATTGGTCACCCTGCAGTTTACTGCTTCTTTCTTTAGAATCCCAAAGAACTCCCTTGTGAGAACTTCACTGCTGCAGCATTTGGAGCAACTCAGTTGGGGGTCAGCTAAAATAAGACAGAACCAAATAGAATCTCTAGAATAAAAACATGTATGATACACACAAAGACAATAGTATATAATACACAATAGAACTGAATGAATATTTAAATATTTCTAAAGAATTGATAAACTAAGTGACAGAGCTGAATGGTAGGTGCCATTTTTTTTCTCAGGATAAAACTTTAATTCTAACGATCTACATTCTTTATATAGTAAGTCCTCACTTAATGTTGATAGGTTTGTGGAAACTTGAAGGGCATATGGAAAGCCTGACAGGCTAATTGGTATAACAAGAGTTATGTTCCTATGGTATATTTATGGTCACAAAAACATCACCAACTTGTAAATAATGACCAAATAACTTCTAATATTAAACCTCAAAATAAATGTGAGTTATACATGTATTTAAGAACGATGAATAAAAGTATCAGTATAAAAGCACATAAGGTAATGATTTACCTGCTTATTCCAGTTCAGGGTTGCAGGTGGCCTGAGCTTCTCCCTGCAGCTTAGGACACCAGATAGGAAGCAACCATCCCTAGACAGGTAGTATCACCAGGTGCACTCACAGACACCCCCACACTCACTCCGACTGGGACCATTAGATCCTCCAGTGAACTGAATGTGCATAACTTTGGAATGTTGGGGAAACCTGGGTACCCAGAAAAAAGCCCATCCAGACATGGGGGAAAACTTGCAGACTCCACCCAGACAGTGAAC
>NW_012110142.1:119812-120690 GCF_000951045.1 Mandrillus leucophaeus | reverse complement strand
CTGCTGGCTGGGCCAATAAAAGAAGAATAAGTCATCCAAACAGCAGCCACAACTAACCACCAGAAATGTGAGTGAGACTTTTGTGGGTCATCCAGCCCCAGTGAAGCTACCAGATACCTAAAACTATAAAAGAGACAAAAGACAAGACCAGCAGAAATACCAGCCAGATGATCCACAAATATTGCAAAAGTGTGAGCAAATAACTCATTGTTTTAAACTGTAGATATAGATGTTATTTCTTGTGAAAACTACTCAACTGTGTACCTACTTTGGTGTTTCTTCTCTATGCTGAATAAAGTGAATGTAACAAGCAATATTTTCTCTTTAAACAGGTATGCATCAGTTGTAGTCTAACATAACTAATGTCAGAATAATAGCCATGGCTTCTTACATAACTTGTATGCACAAGGAGTTTCTGTTCTCTACTTCTGTCAAAAAGAAGGTGAGTAGTATCACTAAGCAATGGATTACTTCTTATAGGTGTCTGTTCATGTAGGAGGAAATAGTTCATCACTGTGAATGAGAAATGGACAGTGTCTGTTTGACTATTGTCTGCTTGTACTGACAGATGTTCTACTTTATTCAGTACAAACCTCTGGCTATAAAAGGAATGGTAATTTAATGGAATATTCAAAGTTGTTGCTTAAAGGTGTGACCTTTTACCGGGCGCAGTGACTCACGCCTATAATCCCAGCACTTTGGGAGGCCAAGGCGGATGGATCACCTGAGGTCAGGAGTTTGAGACCAGCTTGATCAACATAGAGAAACCCGTTCTCTACTAAAAGTACAAAATTGGCTGGGAGTGATGGTGCCTGCCTGTAATCCCAGCTACTCAGAAGGCTGAGGCAGGAGAATCGCTTGAACCCAGGAGGTGGAGG
>NW_012110142.1:114935-118065 GCF_000951045.1 Mandrillus leucophaeus | reverse complement strand
ACCTTAGAGCTAATATTATTGAATAAATAAGAAAATCAAGTCTTAGAGGCTAATAATGTAGTAAGTCACAAAAAGAACTGGAGTTCATGACTTCAATACAGGATTATGAGATGTTACAGCATATGTCTCTTCTTATACAATACACGTACCTACAATTTTAATACAATTCATAAGCCCTTTATAATCATCTTTTTAAAAACTTAACAATATAGTGTTATTTCATTTTTTTCCTTATCTTTTTGTGTTTTATGATCAAATTGAATTTGCTTTTATATTTCATTTGTTTTATTTTTACAATTTTACAATTAAATTATTCTAAGTTTTCCAAAGAAGAGATTATTGCAAAGGCATATGAAACCTTCAGATACTAGAAAAA
This sequence comes from Mandrillus leucophaeus, assembly GCF_000951045.1. NCBI lineage: Eukaryota > Metazoa > Chordata > Mammalia > Primates > Cercopithecidae > Mandrillus > Mandrillus leucophaeus. The sequence continues at coordinate 117,689 of NW_012110142.1, read as the reverse complement.
GGGGAAATACGTCCCAACTAATCTGAAGACTTTGGTGTAGTAGTTACGCCAAATCAGTGATTAGAGTAAGATAAAGTAGTACATCAATCTAAGCATATACATAGACAATTCTAAACAAAAATATAATATTGTATATATATTAAAAAATCATGTTGAATTTATCTGAGAAAGTCAAGGATGATTTTACACGAGCAAAACTAAAACTAAAACCTGTATAATTGTCTATATAAATGCACAACAATGATTTAGTAAATGTCAACTTTAATTTGGGACAAAAATTCAAGAAAATCTAGGCAAATCATGAAGTCTTCTTAATCTGATAAAAATGATACTTAGAAAATCAAATTTGAGTAAGCATTATTCTAAATAGAAAATAACACAATATTACATTTAAAAATAGGAACTAATCAGAATGCCCCCAAATCTACTTTCATTCCATATCGTACAGGATATTTTGGTCATTATATTAAGGCAAAAATTAATTCAAAGAATAACTTTATTAAAAGAATAAATAAAATTACTACCTACAATGTCATTTTAAAATACCAGTGTTTTGAACAAGAAATTCTGTTGCTGGGATTATTTTCTCTAGGTGCTCTTGAATATCTGTAAATAAATATCTGATCAAAGATTATCATTTTAGCGTTGCTCATGGTAGTGAAAAATTGAGAACAATGTATTAACAAATTATAACTAATAGAGAATTTGGAAAGTAATACTGTTTTATATTGAATCAGAAAAACAAATGAAAGGATTAAATGAGCAGGTTGCTTACAAATTAATTCACACAGTATCATCTATCAAATGCATTCATGTGTGTTTGTGTGTGCACAGATGCGAATGTATAAGATGAGGAATAGTTAAATACATTGAACAATATTAGCAGCAATTTTAACAATAAGTAGCTCCAAATATAGTAACACAAAATGTCTCCAAGATATTAAGTCGGGAAGAAAACATAATAAGCTTATAAAGCATGGACACAGTTATGTAAGAATGTTAACTAAAAATTGTCGATATTCAGATATGCTTATGTGAATTTTTATGCACAGGAAAACACTGCATCATCAGCAGTGTTTACTGCTAAAGGGATAAGGAGTTGAGAGAGAATGATATGTTTCAATAACTCCAGTATCAAAATTTTATTATTTAGTTTTTTATGAGTATTAAGGAAATTTTTAAAAACTAATTAAAATGAAATGTGCTATATTATCTCTTATAGAATAAAATAACATATAGGCAAAAAGCTAAATTTTTACTGTTTTCTGGTTGAAAATACATAATTTCAAGAAGTCCTTCTTTTTCCATGAATCCAAATGCTTCCTTTTTTAAAAAATATACCACAAAATTATTTTAACCTGTTTCCTCCAGAGTTTGGCACTTTCAGTTGGCATTAATCTCTGTGTATGTCCTTCTTCAGCTTGAGAGGCTCCGAGGAGACCGAGAGAAAAGACTAACAGGCAGCTCAAGGCTTGTGCAGAGTTTGAGATTTTGCCTTTCTGGAAGCCATGACATCCCCGGGTCACAAATAAAGGACTATTACAGCAATAGCAGTAGTATGTGAATTAGCATCTGCTGTACCATTTCACCGTCTAACTCCCGACCTCAGGTGATACGTCCGCCTCAGCCCCTAAAAGTGCTGGAATTACAGGCATGAGCCACTGCGCCCTGTAGGCTGTGTCCGACTTCCTACTAGGAAATGCAAACAGAGTCAAGTGACATCTGAACATACAGTGAATTGCATTACAGGAGAAGAACTCTGAGCTCAGAATATAAATATGTTATAAAAGGTCAGTAAGCAAGCCTGAACATTGCTCCAGAGAGAAACACTATTTCTATCTGCCAAACTTGTTTATTACAAAATAAATAAATAAATAAATAAAGCTTGAAAAGATAGTCCAGAACTGAAAAACAAAATGAAACAAAACAACAGTCATTGCCTGTGCTTGCAAGACAAACGTGCCTAAATGCAAAATGTCAAAAGACATATAAAGGTTGTTTGGATAAGTCACTATCGAACACTGTTGCAAGGGTCTTTCATATAACTAATCTGTAGAGTCACATTTATCATAAGTAAATGCCTTATGCTATTTAATTGGGTGATCTTTGATAGTATGTTAACAGAGGTTTAAGAATATGTAGAGCAGAAACCTAATTATGTGAAGTCTTAGTGGTAGGGAAGAAAAAAGTATTAAAATTTAAGATGAGGGACAATCTACTTCTAGTGGAAATTGTCAAATAAAAAAAAAAACATTGTAAGACAATATTCCAAAATAGAAATAGAAAGATATTTGGGGAAAGTAGGTTACATTCCCCCTGCATATTGTGAGACTACATTAAGAAATTAAGTTGAAAAGTGTTTAGTAAAATTAAACTAAAGATATTTTTAACTCGTTTTTCCTTTCTCCTTGGAAATTCAGTTGATTTCAAACATGCACTAAAGGAGAGAGGTATTTTTTTTCCATGGAGAAACCCAGAAGGCACCAACTTGACCAAGTGATCAAGGTTAAGGTCAATGCATCACTGCTTATTGACATCAAGTAACTCCTATTGGACACACTAAGAAAGACACATCACTTCCGTGTTCTTGCCAAAAAGGCATATGCTTAATCTAATGATGAAAATGCATCAGACAAATCTAAATTGTACAAAACAACAGACCAGTTTTCTCCAAAAGTGTCAAGGTCATGAAAGGCAGGGAAAGATTCAGAAACTGTCACAGGTTGGAGAAAACTAGGTGGAAGCAATAATATG
>NW_012110142.1:110125-113431 GCF_000951045.1 Mandrillus leucophaeus | reverse complement strand
ACACAAACAGATTAAGGCATATCTTAATATTTTGGTCAATTATTTTCTCTGGATTTATAAAATCTCTGAAGTGTAACACCTACGTAAAAGTGTTTCTGAAGCTTCAGTCTCTTCTTACAATTGTTGTGCAAAATGCTTCTGACAGGCTCTGATTCAAGGTAATAATGATGTTTCTGAAATGAAGCAGAGACAGGTCCTATCTTCTGAGTACAACTTTAAGGTATTCCTATTGTTGCTCTTTTAACCCCATGTCTTTATTGATCAATGTCAGTCTTCATTAGCTCCTCTTTGCCAGGAACTCTTAGATTCCCCTGAAGCCCAAAGCTCAAGAAGAAGACTGCAGGTGCTTCCATCATAAGTCATTCTGTCTTCTCCTAAGGACACAGATAATTAGACACTGGACACTTCCCTGAGGCGTTCTTAATATATATTTTTTAATTACCAACTACTCTTCTTTCTTTCCTTGTAAATGTGTTTTTGCTTTGAGGGATGCTGCCATGCTGATACACATAATGAATTGTAAAGAATTCTTTTGTTTTTCAAGGTGGTGTTTCAAATACTTCACTCTTTTGATGAAAAAAAAATTGTTTGATAAAAATGTAAAAAGAATAGAAGTGAAAAACAAATTCATAATTATTCACAGATGATATATATTAAAAATTCCAAATCTATTGATACATTGTTATAATTAAGATGCAAATTTATCAAAATTCTTAAGTGCAATATTAATATACATAAATATATCAACAGTATTTACTATAAACTATCAACAATTTGGAAAATGAAATACTCAATGATGCCATTTATAATAGCTTCAAAGATTATCAAATGCAAAGCTACAATGAAACACTATTACATTAGAATTTAGAAAACATTAGAATTTAGAAAAATATAACATCAAATGTTGTTAAAGGTTAGGAACAACCAGAACTCTCATACATTTTTGATTGGAGATAAAGTGTCAGAACTAATTGGGAAATCTGTGAAATCACTTAGATATTTAATTACACCTTTGTTGCCACATATTATGCTATTATCTTGAACTGTATTTTGCACTTTTTTTGTAGATTAGTGTTTTACTTGTCTAAGTATTGTACTATCAAATAGAGAATGTCAATTTCTAAAAGAAGGGGCTCCATGTGGTACTTAGTCATGTTCCTGATGGTACCTCATATTGTCAGGGTCTCATTCATAGGGTTCCTTGAAAGGATGTCAGGTGAATCTTTGAATATACAAAATATGAATTATTAACTAAGGAGGAGTACCTGGTCACTGACTACACTATTTTAACCCCCTAGCTAATATAATCTAGCAGCAGTGTAAAGAAAAATGTTGCATCATATGACCCAGGGTTTGAGACCTATAGATTCTGTGTGAAATTAGATTAATTCTCTTAGCTTTTCTGCATCTCTGAATCGTCATAGAATCAAGAAGATTATAAAATCTCAGATTGTGATAGTGATGATAAAATAAGATAATGTTTATGAACTAAACCAAAAATCACAGTATTAGACAAATGCAATAAAGATATAAGTTATTGCTTATTAGGGCACACGGCACTGCTGTTTTACAGAGACTATATAGAGCTAATATAAAAATTTTAAGTGTCAGAATTTGTTAACTTAAAAGAGTTAATATTCATTAATTTTTATTGTAATGCTCATTCAAATCACTTAGATAATTTGCTTCTCTTAATTCAAAGAAGCAATATATGACAAGAGAGGACACTGAGGAGAGCTGTTTATGAGACTCCTTTTTTCTATTAAGTCCACACAGGTCTTGGGAAAGTCTGACATTACTGGACAACAATTTCAGCTTCTGTACAATGAGATGGTTAGGCCAGACATCATCTCTTAATTTATTTCTTATTTAACATTTTTTGATACTTAGGAAAGAGCGGAGACACTAATCAATTTATTTTCTGCCATTTTTTCTCTTTAATTATCTCTCTGTTTCCTAACTTCCCTTCCCCCATACGAATGTAAATTACATTGGGTCCTGAATATTCCTTTTAGCACTGGTCATTTCTTCCACTCAATAGGAGAATGAGTGGTCCCCACAGTCAGAATATAAGGAAGAGAAAATAGTGTTCCTAGTATTTAGAATTAGAAATATAATTATCATACAAACGTAATTTCCAACATTCTCATTATTTTCTAGGTGTAAGTACATTGTCAGAAGAAAGAGCTGTCATCCAGGAACTGGAGGACATTATGGTAAGTGAAATAAGCCAGGAACAGAAAGTTAAAAACAACATGTTCTCACTCATATGTAGAAGCTAAAAAAAGTTGATCTCATAGAAGTAAAAAGTAGAACAGAAGATACGAGATGCTGGGAAGGGGAAGCTAGGGGATAGGGAGAGATTTGTTAGAAGTGATAAAATTACAGCCAAATAGGAGGAATGAATTCTAGTGTTCTACACCATTGTAGGATGATCATCCTTAACAATAATATATAGTTTCTAATAGCTAGAAGGAGAATATTGAATGTTCCCAACACAAATAAATGACAAATATTTGAGATGATGGATATGCTAATTGCCCTTATCAGATCAATATACATTACATTATTGAAACATCACTCTGTAACTCATGAATATGTACAATTATTATTTGTTAATTTAAAAATTAAATTTTAAAACAGGAAATTTTCACAAAAGAAAAAATTGCCATCAATTTCCAAAGCCCAAATTCTGCACTATTGTATGGGGTGTGTAAACATATATAAATATATATACACGTATATATATTATATATAATATAAAATATATCTGTATACTCATATAGGGCAATATATAATTATATATCGACACTCCTATGAGGAAATCATATTTTAGGTTGAAACCACTAATTAACAAGTAAGTAATTTGCTCAGAAGTTTCCAGCTACATAAGCTACCACCGGCTTTCTGACAAACACAAAAATATACACAAAAAAACAAAAGCAAAGCAGCTTTATTGGTATTTTCTTACAAGCACTATTAAGGATGGATTAATATGCTGCTAGAATATGATGCTGTGAGCAAAAAATTTTTGTGAAATTCTTTTTAACTATTCACATTCAAAAATGAATTGAAACTCATACTATTTACCAAAAAGTGGCAAATAAGAGAACAACCCTTCACATAAGTAAATTGCACCTTAATGAATTTTAATAGATAAGTATATTTGATGTGTAAGAATGCTTGTGATTTTTGCACATTGATTTTGTATCCTGAGACTTTGCTGAAGTTGGTTATCAGCTGAAGGAGATTTGGGGCTGAGACGATGGGGTTTTCTAAATATACAGTCATGTCATCTGCAAACAG
>NW_012110142.1:108593-109467 GCF_000951045.1 Mandrillus leucophaeus | reverse complement strand
AAATGTGCTATATTATCTCTTATAGAATAAAATAACATATAGGAAAAAAGCTAAATTTTTACTGTTTTCTGGTTGAAAATACATAATTTCAAAAAGTCCTTGTTTTTCCATGAATCCAAATGCTTCCTTTTTTTTTAAATATACCACAAAATTATTTTAACCTGTTTCCTCCAGAGTTTGGCACTTCCAGTTGGCATTAATCTCTGTGTATGTCCTTCTTCAGCTTGAGAGGCTCCGAGGAGACCGAGAGAAAAGATTAACAGGCAGCTCAAGGCTTGTGCAGAGTTTGAGATTTTACCTTTCTGGAAGCCATGACGTCCCCGGGTCACAAATAAAGGACTATTACAGCAATAGCAGTAGCATGTGAATTAGCATCTGCTGTACCATTTCACCGTGTCCAACTTCTTCTTTTTTTTTTTTTTAACCGCAATCTCCGCCTCCTGGGTTCAAGCGACTCTCTTGCCTCAGCCTCCCGGGTAGCTGGGATTACAGGCATGTGCCACCACACCTGGGTAATTTTGTATTTTTAGTAGAGACGGGTTTTCTCCATGTTGGTCAGGCTGGTGTCTAACTCCCGACCTCAGGTGATCCGTCCGCCTCAGCCCCTAAAAGTGCTGGAATTACAGGCATGAGCCACTGCGCCCTGCAGGCTGTGTCCGACTTCCTACTAGGAAATGCAAACAGAGTCAAATGACATCTGAACATACAGTGAATTGCATTACAGGAGAAGAACTCTGAGCTCAGAATATAAATATGTTATAAAAGGTCAGTAAGCAAGTCTGAACATTGCTCCAGAGAGAAACACTATTTCTATCTGCCAAACTTGTTTATTACAAAATAAATAAATAAATAAATAAATAAATAAATAAAGCTT
>NW_012110142.1:90086-104456 GCF_000951045.1 Mandrillus leucophaeus | reverse complement strand
TTTTCTAGTTTATTGGTGTAGAGGTGTTTATAGTATTCTCTGATGGTAGTTTGTATTTCTGTGGGGTGGGGTACTAAGTACAGAAATGTGTTTGTGATAACACATGTATTTTTCCTTCATGCATGTAAGTTTGAAACAAATTTGAAGACAAAAGTTCCTCTTCATGTATAGAAACTAGAACCTGTTAACTGGATACCTAATTTTTAACATGGTTTCTTTGTTTTACAGAAAAATATTTTATATACAAGATGGTTAAAATAGGTAAATGGCTGGTGTCTATGTGACATCTCTCTGAAATTTCATCCACAAATCTAATTGGAATGTCCTTTTTGAATTAATCACTTGCTTTTTTACCTTTTACTATAAAACTTAATTTGTTATTTAGTCACAGCCATTATTAAATATAATATGTGCGATTTTCAAATATTCTTATAGGACTACCAGACAGTGAAGGGGACCCAACAATAACTTGCTGAATGTTTGAATAAATGTTAAAGAAAATATGCAATTATTTTACCTAAGAGCAGAGAAGAGACACTCAGGAAATGAATATTATTTATTTGTTATTTAATTTAGTGCATCATTGTTATTTACATCCTGAGAGAGGCTTTGTTTATCGATATTTGACTGCTTCTGATATAAGTCCAGAAATTTTATATAATAACATAAAAACTTAAATATTTCTATTTTGTCAAAAATATTCAACTTAGTTCACCTGAGATAATGTTCCCTCTTCTCTCTTTCAAGTGATAGACTCAATCCTTTATTCCCTTTTTTCAGAGAATCATATTTCAGAGAATCAACAACTCTTTTTATTAGCCTTGAAGATGACGAAACTACATTTATTGCATGCTAATAAAGTTAGAGACATCACAAAATCCTACTTGTAATTCATGATTTTCATCAGTTTTTACTCTTGCTTTGCCCTTTGCCTTTTGATTTTGTTTGGTCTATTTTTGTTTCCCCAACTCACCCTAGTTGCCAAATTGCCCAGTGGATCTTTCAAAAAGAAATAACTTTATATTCTGGGTAATACAATTTTTACGCATGTAGTACTTTAATATTAAAATGTTTTTTCTCGCCAGGCGTGCTGGCTCACGCCTGCAATCCTAGCACTTTGGGAGGCCGAGGTGGGCGGATCAGGAGGTTAGGAAATCGAGACCATTCTGGCTAACACGGTGAAACCCCGTCTCTACTAAAAAATACAAAAAAAAAAAAACTAGCTGGGCGGGGTGGCGGGAGCCTGTAGTCCCAGCTACTTGGGAGGCTGAGGCAGGAGAATGGCATGAACCTGGGAGGCGGAGCTTGCAGTGAGTGGAGATTGCGCCACTGCACTCCAGCCTGAGCAACAGAACGAGACTCCGTCTCAAAAAACAAACAAACAAAAAAACACAACTTTATTTATTTTCTTTAAAGTAAATCACTGAAGTTTGATGCATTCCAGAGTTTTCTAACTATTCCATATTATGGAGACTGTGAAATTACTCTCAAGTTTTCCAAGAAATGTACAAGGGAATGGTTTCTCAGTGATACTTTTTTTTTTTTTGGCTAATGATATTCAGACAAATTTAACTAATATATTTTTCTAATAGTATAAAATCGTTCATAAAATTATAATTTCATGGTTTGTTTGTTTGTTTCTTTGTTTTTTGAGACGGAGTCTCACTCTGTCGCTCAGGCTGGAGTACAGCGGCACAATCTCAGCTCACTGCAACCTCTGCCTCACAGGTTCAAGCAGTTCTCCTGTCTTAGCCTCCCGAGTAGCTGGGACTACAGATTGGCACCGCCACACCTGCCTAATTTTTGTATTTTAGCAGAGACAGGGTTTCACCCTGTTAGTCAGGCTGGTCTCTAACTCCTGACCTCAGGTGATCCACTCGCCTCGGCCTCCCAAAGTGCAGGGATTACAGGCATGAGCCACTGCACCCAGTCAGAATTTCATGTTTTTCTGTGATATACTTTTATGTTGTAGCTATCTTATGTTCCTGATTCACTAATCTGTCACTTATATGCCTCTGAAATCTTGCAAAAACCTACTTCTCTCATGGCTTCATATATTCACACATGCATTCATTTGTTCATTCAGTAAGTGCTTATTAGCCAATTACAGAATTGCAGGCTCTGAGCTAATGTCTAGAGATAAAATAATAAACAGGAAATTGTTTATTATTTTCAATGGCAAAATAAGTATATAAGATATATAAAACATTATATAAAAACACTTTGCTTTTATATTTGTGTATTTCCTCTAGTCTCTAATTAAAGCATTAAAAGAAACAACCTTGCGTAATTTCTTATGACATCCAGGAAGCTCTAATATTTTGCAGAAATTCTTTAAACTTTTTTTTCCTGCATTGTGATATACATGATTTGTATTTGGGCACAAATGGTTTTAGGCCAGGACAAGAAAAGATGTCCACAATTCCACACTGGAATATGAAGTTCTAATTTTATAAATTACTTTATACTATTAGAAAAAATGTATTAGTTAAATCTGTTTAAATGTCATACAATGTCCATATCAGTAATGAAAACTAACTAGAATTATCAAAACAAATGGGAAAAAAAACCCCACAAACTTTCTTATTCCAAGATTCATTAAAATCTGCTGTAATCAAATATTATATTGTGGGGAAACATAAAAACATACATAAATAGAAGAGATAAGATAGCCCATTTTTATTAGTAACAAAAGTTGTATACATTTTAGCCAAAATACAAGGCACACAAAAAAGTAACAGAGAGCTGTAAGACAAAGCAACCAACTAAACTAGACTTAGATATGACACAGAAGTTGTAATAATCTCTTCAGAAAATTTAAAAAACTGATTAATTTGTTAAATACAATTATGGAAAAAGTGAGTATCACAAAAGATTAGATGTGTGATTACCAATGGACTGGTAGAAACTGTAAATACAAAAGTCTAATGAAAATGTTAGAAATAAAAAAAACACAGTAAAAGTGATGAAGTATGCATTCAACAAGCTCATCAACCAACTCAACACATGAGTAAAGAACATGTAAACTTATCCCTTCAGATCAGGATCAAGGCAATGTTGATCTCTCTCACTAGTTTCAAAAGTCCTAGTAAGTGAAATAAAACAAGACAAAGAAATAAGAATCATAGAGAATAAAAATGGTAAAATAAGTCTGTTTATATAAGCAAGATATTTGCATATGTATTCATAGTCTATAGATCTATAACAAAATCTCCAGATTTAGTAAAATAATTTTGGAATGTTCCAGGGTACTAGTTCAATTACATATTTGCATAATGGGCATGAACAACTGGAAATTTTTTTTTATTTTAACTTAATTTAATTTTTAGAGGTGGGGTTCTGTGTTGCTCGGGCTAGACTCAAACTCCCTCCTGGGCCTAAGTGAGCCTTTTGGCTCAGTGTTCCAAGCAGTTGGGACTATAGGCACATGGAAATTAATTTTTAAAGTAATAGTTACAATAGCATCAGGAAAAATAAAATATGTAGGTATAAAGTTAACAAAAATAGATAAAGGATTTGCATGTTATCTACAAATGCTGACTAAGAAATCAAAAATGTCTTAGTAAATGAATAAATATATCGATTTCATGGAATGGAATATTCACTATTTTTATAATGTTTATTATTCTCTAATTGACCTATAGAATGAATGCAAACCCAATCTAATTCCCTGTATGTACTTTTGTTGTATTGACTAGCTTATGCTAATTTTATATAGAAAGGGACAGCATAGATAATTACCGAAACAAGTGAAACAAAGTAAAACAAATTTGGAGGATTTACTAAAATCTGTTGTATTGGGAAAGGCAGTACCTGTCCTAGGTTTAGATTTAGTGAGAAAGTATCTTACTGTTTCAGACTCAATGAGTATGGCTTTGTTCTGCTTAAGCATTGTGTTTCAGTGGCCCTCAGGCATGCCCCTAGTTTTTGATATTTCAGACTTCCCAGAGGAGGTGTCAAGATCCCTCTACCACAGCACTAATGGGGTGCTCATAGGCCACTTTCCCTGCATTGTCTTCCAGGAGGGAATGTGGTGGCGGATGTCCACTATTGAAACTGATCTTGCTCTGTATCTTTTTGTGAGTAAAGTAATTTTCCACCAAGTACTTGACTTGTGTTTTGTTGGTAACTCCAAGACCAGGAGACAGTAGGCAGAAGTATCTGCACTTCTCTTTCTGGTGGCTGGTATTGTGATGATCTTCATTATCCTCCATATTGTGAGAGTCCTCTTCTGGCATTAGTAACTGGTACACAGTGCTCTGTTCTACATGTATTATCATGTTCTGGGCAAAATAATAACATAGAACCAATTAGAGAGCACATAAATAGACACATAACATACAGTGTGCTATTCATTAATAACAATGCAAAAGAAACTCACTAGAGAAAGTTTTGTTCACTCAACCAGTGGTGCTTAACTAACTTGAACTTCAATGCATACATCTAAACTTATGCAAACGTTAAATCAATATGAATGATAGACTGAAATCTAAAATTTAAAACTGTAATTCATGAATTATATAATATATACAGAAAAATCTTCATAGCCATATATTAGAAAAAAGGTTTGTTTTGTGTCACAGTACCCTTTACAAGAAAAATATAGATAAATTGGACTTACTCAAAATTAGAAACTAGTTTTTCATGAATAAGTGAACTAAATCCTTTTAAGTGAATGAAAAGCAAAACCATGCATTGTCTAGTAAAAGGAATCAGAGATTCTTGAAGTGATTGATTCACCTGATGATTAGAAGCATCTTGTGCTGTATGAGAATAAGGAAATATTCAAAAAAGTCTGGAGATATGCTTAAATGGCACAGAAAACAACCTAAAAAAGCTCCTATGGGCTAACATTAGAAAATTTTGAGTAAAAATAAGTAAATAAATAAATGCATTGGATTATTACCCAGAAATGTTCATCAAGTAGTGAACGAAAAAACAAATTGTAGAATCCCTAAACAATAAATTATTACACAAAAATCAAAACAATGGGCAACTAATACATAGATAAGGTGGTTAACTGACAACTAATGCAACTGAGTTGGGGAAAGCTTGATGTCAACAGTCCTCTACCATTACAAGAGCCACTGATAAAACAAAAATATCTGGGTATAGAATTGCATAAAAATAAAACATAACCAGTGAGTCATGCTGCTTAGTTCTTGCTCTAAATGCAAAATTTAGCAGTGTCTAACCCAACTAGGGTCTGGATTATGCAAACCCTCTCCATAGTTAAAAGAAATAGGAACTGATGGAGTATAATAATAGTAATTGATTTTTTAAATAAAATTATCTTGTAGAAATGGAAAAAATGAATAGAATTTAAATTATATTGTACAGCTCTTAGATAATATGTTTACTATAGGTTCATCCAAGTGTTATTAATTGACCATTAAGTGTTCAAGTATTATTAATTGAGCTTCTATTTTGTCTTAGGCATTTTGTAAATTTTTGAAGACATAACAGTGAACAATACATATTTCCTTACCTTTGCAAGCTTCCCATCTAATTAGAGAGACATAACAGTTTTTATCTCTCAACCTCACCCCCTTCTTTCTCCCTCACACACACATATACAAACACAAAGATATAATTTTTGACAATCTCCAATGAATTTGAGGAATTCCAAACTCTGATCAAAGTCTCAGCATCTTCTTATCTTCTGAAACACAACTTTGATCCTAGACCATCTTGAACTTTCTAAGGTTCCTACATGTCCTGTAATGATGCATGAATAAAAATAAAAGCACCCATCCCCCCCTTTATTGCCTAATGAATTCAACACATTCAACAACCAGATTTTAGAGGAAGATAAATTAGGTGCAGCTATAAGTTCATTTCAGGGCTGACTGTTGATTGAAACATGAAGGATACATTTTCAAACTCAGTACTGAGAGAGAACTGATTTATGTTATTTCATCAAAAGATAAATAAGGTGAGATTTTACTCATTAATATGACATAGGTTTAATCTCTTTTCTACTTGAGCTGCAAACTATTTCTAGGTCTTAATGAAACTAGTTTAATGATATTTTTAGGATTGCAAATGTATTTTAACTATCAGGATCTAAGTTAATATGATTTTCTAAATTATTGCAATTTCTGGAATTTAGATCTGGTTTATATATATACACACATATATATGTGTATATATGCATATATGTGTGTGTGTATATATATCTGTATATGTGTGTATACACACAGATACACACATATAATGTGTATATATATATAAATGATAAAGAATATACTGAACTTCCAACTTCTTATAGTTTTTCTTCCTCCAGCAAAGAGAAAGTTGACACATACTAGTCACTATGACTACGAATTAATTATAGTATATAACTGGAACTCATCAATTGTTTTGCCTCATTTGCTTACCCAAATGGCTAAAGTACTGGACTGTCTTCTTTCTTGCAAGATCAAATCTATATTTGATCTTGGATTATTTTTACAAAGTAGTCACAGAGCTCAACAGGATAGCAAAAACTGCTGAATTTTATATGGACTCTGGTTTATAAGATATCCTGGTCCAGCATTAAAATATCTTGTGGATAGTAATTAAAACTACACAACTTCCTTAGTTTGGAGTTCTAAAATACACTTTTTGATTGATAGTATCTTAGCAGAATATGTGCCTTTTAATTTAATGTCTGATTTAACCTGATAATAAAAAAGTCCCAATTTCTCAAAATGTTACTGAGATAAATATCTTGACAGTCCAACGGGAACACATGGACTCAATTTCAAATACTAAAATGTAATATATAACTGAGAATCTTATGGAAGTTAATCTGATTTATCAGTCAGTATAATATTTCCTTCTATACAATTCTTCATGATGGTTTTGCATTTGTATAAGCTCCTTACCTACCCTTACTTCAGGGTAGCTTTTAAGTTGGGTATCTGCCCCAGATATTCTAGGATTATCTACCTCCTACTACCCTGAAACACAGTAACTTGCTTTGATCTGGTCTTCCTCATTTTCGTCTTGTGCCATGCATCTGAATTCTACATCTTTACCAATCCTTTTCAGGATCATATCTTATTTGGACTCTTCACAAGGCCTTTATTCCTTTTTATTAATATATACCTATAATAAATAAGTTTAGATGTCATTTTGACTAGATTAAGGGATGTCCAGATATCTGGTAAAGCAGTATTAGCAGGTGTGTCTTGTGAGAGTGTTTCCACAGGAGATGGCATGTGAATTGGTGGACTGAGTAGGGAATATCCCACCTCAATATGGGCCAGGAACCATCCAATAGGCTGGAAGCCCAATAGAACAAAGACAGTGGAAAGGAAAATTCACTCTTTGTTTTCTGAAGTTGGAATGGCCTTCTTCTCTGGCCTTTTGATATGTGCATCAGAATGCCAGGTTTTTGTTCTTTGGACTCCTGGACTTGTACCAGCATGCCTTCACCTCCTGCCCCTACCACATTCACAGGCTTTTGGCATTGGGTTCAGAGTTACACTGTTGTTTCTCTGATTCTGAGGGTTTGGGACTTGAACAGTCTTGCTACCAGCTTCCCTGGCTTCCCAGTTTTCAGACAACATGCTATGGAACTTCTTAGCCTACATAATAATGTGAGCAAATTCCCTTAATCAATCTCCTCTCTATGATACATGTATCTGTCTGTCTATCTATCTATCTATCTATCTATCTATCTATCTATCTATCTATCTATCTATATCCTATTCATTGGGTCTTTCTGGAAAATCCTGAATAATAAATTGATTACAAATTTTACCAATATAAATAATGTGTAGTATACAATTTACAGATGATAAAATATTTAATACTGCTTCTTGCAAATTTTACATAGCCAATTGGTTCTGACATAATTATCTTATTTTTCCAGCTTGAATGAAGTGTAATTGACAAATAAAAGTTGTATTCATTTAAGATATACAATTTTATGATCTGATATACATGTACATTGTGAAATAATCACCACAATCAAGCTAATTAACATGTACATTACTTCACATTATTGCTATTGTCTTGTTGTTATTCTTTTCTGTGTGCGTGTCTGTGGGTGGAAAGAACATTTAATAGCTGCATGATTTTAAATCAACTCAGTACCTGCATCTTATTTTACATCCAGATTCATGCTCTGCAGCTTGGTATACACTCTCTACCTCACAACTGCATGCCCTCAAAATCTGTCCCCCAAATAATTATCCTCTTCTTGGCTTTTAAAAACTTATTTAAGTAGCTATTGTATCTTCATTTAGCTCTTTCTTCTACAGATAAAATATCCACAGTAACTTCAATGAATCCTCGTAAGCCACATAATATAGTGCAATGGTTTAAAACTGTATTTAAAAGATGTCTAGGAGTCATGCATATCTAATTTTCCATCACCCAGGAGTAGAATGGTGAGGGTTTGGCAGAGTTGGAATATATGTGGCTCTGTGCTCTGCATTTTTACTTCAAGCACAGGTTGCTCAGCTCTGATAGTATTTGTTTTAAATACAACATACCAATTAGGCATGTTTGAAGATTTCATTAAACAAATAGGTAGGCTATAAAATATTCCCAAACAATTAGCTTAAATTTTAAAAGAACAGATTTCGGTGTCTGACAGACCTGAATTTAAAACACAGCTCAACACTTATTAACCACTTACCTTGTATTACCTTAGATAGTTTAATCTCATAGCCACTCAAGTTTTTTAACTGTACCGTTGGGAAAACAATCCATAATTTATATGTTGTAGGGTATCAGTCAGTATAATATTTCCTTCTATACAATTCTTCATGATGGTTTTGCATTTGTATAAGCTCCTTACCTACCCTTACTTCAGGGTAGCTTTTAAGTTGGGTATCTGCCCCAGATATTCTAGGATTATCTACCTCCTACTACCCTGAAACACAGTAACTTGCTTTGATCTGGTCTTCCTCATTTTCGTCTTGTGCCATGCATCTGAATTCTACATCTTTACCAATCCTTTTCAGGATCATATCTTATTTGGACTCTTCACAAGGCCTTTATTCCTTTTTATTAATATATACCTATAATAAATAAGTTTAGATGTCATTTTGACTAGATTAAGGGATGTCCAGATATCTGGTAAAGCAGTATTAGCAGGTGTGTCTTGTGAGAGTGTTTCCACAGGAGATGGCATGTGAATTGGTGGACTGAGTAGGGAATATCCCACCTCAATATGGGCCAGGAACCATCCAATAGGCTGGAAGCCCAATAGAACAAAGACAGTGGAAAGGAAAATTCACTCTTTGTTTTCTGAAGTTGGAATGGCCTTCTTCTCTGGCCTTTTGATATGTGCATCAGAATGCCAGGTTTTTGTTCTTTGGACTCCTGGACTTGTACCAGCATGCCTTCACCTCCTGCCCCTACCACATTCACAGGCTTTTGGCATTGGGTTCAGAGTTACACTGTTGTTTCTCTGATTCTGAGGGTTTGGGACTTGAACAGTCTTGCTACCAGCTTCCCTGGCTTCCCAGTTTTCAGACAACATGCTATGGAACTTCTTAGCCTACATAATAATGTGAGCAAATTCCCTTAATCAATCTCCTCTCTATGATACATGTATCTGTCTGTCTATCTATCTATCTATCTATCTATCTATCTATCTATCTATCTATCTATCTATATCCTATTCATTGGGTCTTTCTGGAAAATCCTGAATAATAAATTGATTACAAATTTTACCAATATAAATAATGTGTAGTATACAATTTACAGATGATAAAATATTTAATACTGCTTCTTGCAAATTTTACATAGCCAATTGGTTCTGACATAATTATCTTATTTTTCCAGCTTGAATGAAGTGTAATTGACAAATAAAAGTTGTATTCATTTAAGATATACAATTTTATGATCTGATATACATGTACATTGTGAAATAATCACCACAATCAAGCTAATTAACATGTACATTACTTCACATTATTGCTATTGTCTTGTTGTTATTCTTTTCTGTGTGCGTGTCTGTGGGTGGAAAGAACATTTAATAGCTGCATGATTTTAAATCAACTCAGTACCTGCATCTTATTTTACATCCAGATTCATGCTCTGCAGCTTGGTATACACTCTCTACCTCACAACTGCATGCCCTCAAAATCTGTCCCCCAAATAATTATCCTCTTCTTGGCTTTTAAAAACTTATTTAAGTAGCTATTGTATCTTCATTTAGCTCTTTCTTCTACAGATAAAATATCCACAGTAACTTCAATGAATCCTCGTAAGCCACATAATATAGTGCAATGGTTTAAAACTGTATTTAAAAGATGTCTAGGAGTCATGCATATCTAATTTTCCATCACCCAGGAGTAGAATGGTGAGGGTTTGGCAGAGTTGGAATATATGTGGCTCTGTGCTCTGCATTTTTACTTCAAGCACAGGTTGCTCAGCTCTGATAGTATTTGTTTTAAATACAACATACCAATTAGGCATGTTTGAAGATTTCATTAAACAAATAGGTAGGCTATAAAATATTCCCAAACAATTAGCTTAAATTTTAAAAGAACAGATTTCGGTGTCTGACAGACCTGAATTTAAAACACAGCTCAACACTTATTAACCACTTACCTTGTATTACCTTAGATAGTTTAATCTCATAGCCACTCAAGTTTTTTAACTGTACCGTTGGGAAAACAATCCATAATTTATATGTTGTAGGGACTAGGAAATTTATTTGTATTTCTAACACACTGATAAAAAACATTTTCATATAATGAATACTTGAAAAATTATTACTTGAAATTAAGGTTTTGGCCATACTGAATCAATGAGTGTCTCACTTATGCTATAAAAATTTATAAAACTGAACAAAATCTATGAAGAAACACTTCAAGTATTGAACAACATATGCAGTGGCTTGATCATTCAAAAAACTAAAACACATTGGAAGAGCTATACACTACTTACCTTACTGTTCAACACGGGAAAAATTCAAAACTAAGTACAGGGAAGTCGAGCTCAAATGAAGGGATCAGTGGTTTGACTAGTTGAAGAAAAAGAAACCAATGTTCATGACTGCTGAGGTGATTGAAATTTGCAGTTACAGGCATTGGAATGGTGGAATATTCACAGAGAAGGAGTTTCAGATGTGTACCTTTAGTTGTTTTTCACTCACCCAAATACTAATCCAACAGAGCAAAAGACCATGTTAGAGAACCATAGTGGAAAGCTGAAGTGAGACACCAGAGCTTGCAAAATGCTAGTAGTGTTTGAAGTTCTGACAAGAGTGGAGTTGATTTTGTGACTGATAATACTTTGAAGAGCCAAACATAACACAGATGTTGAAATTAATAGCCAAGAAACTTAAACAACTATTATAAATATTTACAAGATACTCAAGCAAAAGACACATAAATTGAACAAATGGACTCCGAGGAGAAAAACTGAAACAATACAAAAGTCACAAGTGAAATTATAAGTGCTTAAATACAATCTCTGAAATTAAAAATGTACTGGATTTTACTAAAATCAGATTGTATAGTGACACGACATCTGCATATAGGGCAATAGACACTATTCTAAATACGACAGAGAGAGGATAAAGATTTTAAAGAAATTGACATTATTTTTAATTGTGTTTATTTGGATCTTCTCTCTTTTTTTCTATATTAGTCTAGCTAGCAGTCCATCTATCTTTTTAATTATTTCAAAGAACCAGCTCCTGGAGTAATTGATCTCATGTACAGTTTTTCATGTCTCAATTTCCTTCAGTTCAGATTTGATTTTGGTTATTTCTTGTCTTTCTTGTCTTCTGCTAGGTTCCTCTAGATGTGATGTTAGGTTGTTCGTTTGAGATCTTCAAACTTTTTGATTTGGGCATTTAGTGCTATTATAATCCTTCTTAACACTGCTTTGGCTGTGTCTCAGATATTCTGATGTATTGTATCTTTTATTCTCATTTGTTTCAAAGAACTTCTTAATTTCTGCCTTAATTTCATTAGTTACCCGGTCATTCAGGAGCAATTTGGTCAAATTCCACATAGGTGTGTGGTTTTGATTGAGTTTCTTAATCCTGAGTTCTAATTTGATTGCTCTGTGGTCTAAAAGACTGTTTGTTATGATTTCAGTTCTTTTGCATTTGCTGAGGAGTGTTTTACTTCCGATTATGTGATCAATTTTAGAGTATGTGCCATGTGGCAATGAAAAGAATGTATATTCTGTTGTTTGGGAGTGGAAAACTTTGTAGATATCTATTAGGTCCATTTTTCAAGTATTGAGTTAAGGTCCTGAATATCTTAGTTTTCTGCCTCAATATTCTGTCGAATACTTTCATTAAGGTGTTAAAGTCCCCCACTATTATTGTGTGGTTATCTAAGTCTCTTCATAGATCTTCAAGAGTTTGCTTCATGTATCTGGAATGACAAAGGGGACATTACCATTCACCCCACAGAAATACAAAAAACCCTCAGAGACTATTACAAATACCTCTTTGCACCCAAGCTAGAAAACTAGAAGAAATGGATACATTGCTGGTAAAACACAATCTTCCAAGATTGAATCAGGAAAAGATCAAATCCCTAAACAGACCAATAATGAGTTCTGATATTGAATCAGTAATAAAAAACCTACCAACCAAAAAAAAAAAAAAAAAAGGCTCAGAACCAGACAGATTCACAGCTGAATTCTACCAGGTGTATAAGGAAGAGCTGCTAAGATTCCCACTGAAACTATTCTAAAACCTTGAGGAGAAGGGACTTCTTCCTCATTCTCTGAAGCCAGCATCTTCCTGATAGCAAAGCCTGGAAGAGACACACCAAAAAAAAAAAAAAAAGAAAATTTCAGGCCAGTAGCTTTGAATAACATAGATGTAAATATATTCAACAAAATACAAGAAAATTACAGAAGCACATCAAAAAGCTAGCCCATCACAATCAAGTAGGATGCAAGGTTGGTGCAATAAATGTTATTCACCATATAAACAGAACTACAAACAAAAACCACCTGATCATCTCAGTAGATGCAGAAAAGGCTTTTGATAAAATTTAGCATTCCTCCATGTTAAAACCCTCCAAAAAACTAGGCATTGAAGGAATACACCTCCAAATAATAAGAGCCATCTATGAAAAACCCATGGCCAACATCATATTGAGTGGGTAAAAGCTGGAAGCATTCCTCTTGAAAACCAGAACAAGACAATAATGTCCTCTCTCACCACTCCTATTAAAAATAACATTAGAAGTCTTAGCTAGAGCAATCAGGCAAGAGAAAGAAATTAAAGACATCCCAACAGGAAGAGAGAAAGTAAGAAAGTCCCTGTTTGCAGATAATATTATTCTATACCTAGAAAACTACATAGTCTCTGCTCAAAATCTCCTTGGTCTAATAAAGACCTACAGCAAAGTTTCAGGATACAAAATGAGTAGCATTCCTATACACCAACAACATCCAAGCTGAGAGCCAAATCATGCACACAATCCCATTCATAATAACAACAAAAAGATTAAATTACCTAGGAATACAGCTCACGAAGGAGGTGTAAGCCCTCTACAACAAGAATTACAAAACACTGTTCAAATAAATCAAAGATGACACAAATGGCAAAGCATTCCATGGTCATAGATAGCAAGAATCAATATTGTCTAAATAGCCATATTGCCCAAAGCAATTTATAGACACAATGCTATTCCTATCAAACTACCAATGACATTCTTCACAGAATTAGAAAAACTTTAAAAATATATATATATACACATACATACATATATACACACACATACATACATACATACAGGCTTGAATATCTAAGGCAATCCTAAACAAAAAGAACAATGCTGGAGGCATCAAATTGCCATACTTCAAACTATGCCACAAGGCTACAGTAACCAAAATAAACATGGCATGACATATGTGTCAGGTATGAAAACAGACACATAGACAAATATAACTGAAGAGAGAGCCCAGGAATAAGGCCGTGCGCCTACAACCACCTAATTTTCCACAAAATAAACATAAACAAGCAGTGAGGACGGGATTCCCTGATCAATACATGGTGGCCACATGCAGAAGATTAAAACTTTCTTATACCTTTCTTATACCATATACGAAAATCTACTCAAGATGGATTAAACACTTAAATCTGAAACCAAATCCTATACAAACCTTGGAAGATAACCTGGGAAATACTATTCTGGACCTAGGACTTGGCGAATACTTCACAACAAAGGTGCCAAAAGCAACTGAAAAAAAAAACAAAACAAAACAAAATCAAATATTGACAAATGGGGTCTAATTAAAGAGCTTCTGTGCTGTGAAAGAAACTATCAGCAGAGTAAATAGACAGTTTACAGAATGGGGGAAAATATTTTCAAACTATACATCCATCAAAGGTCTAATATCCAGAACCTATACGGAATTTAAACAAATTTACAAGCAAAATCACAC
>NW_012110142.1:87379-90036 GCF_000951045.1 Mandrillus leucophaeus | reverse complement strand
AAAGTCCCTGTTTGCAGATAATATTATTCTATACCTAGAAAACTACATAGTCTCTGCTCAAAATCTCCTTGGTCTAATAAAGACCTACAGCAAAGTTTCAGGATACAAAATGAGTAGCATTCCTATACACCAACAACATCCAAGCTGAGAGCCAAATCATGCACACAATCCCATTCATAATAACAACAAAAAGATTAAATTACCTAGGAATACAGCTCACGAAGGAGGTGTAAGCCCTCTACAACAAGAATTACAAAACACTGTTCAAATACATCAAAGATGACACAAATGGCAAAGCATTCCATGGTCATAGATAGCAAGAATCAATATTGTCTAAATAGCCATATTGCCCAAAGCAATTTATAGACACAATGCTATTCCTATCAAACTACCAATGACATTCTTCACAGAATTAGAAAAACTTTAAAAATATATATATATACACATACATACATATATACACACACATACATACATACATACAGGCTTGAATATCTAAGGCAATCCTAAACAAAAAGAACAATGCTGGAGGCATCAAATTGCCATACTTCAAACTATGCCACAAGGCTACAGTAACCAAAATAAACATGGCATGACATATGTGTCAGGTATGAAAACAGACACATAGACAAATATAACTGAAGAGAGAGCCCAGGAATAAGGCCGTGCGCCTACAACCACCTAATTTTCCACAAAATAAACATAAACAAGCAGTGAGGACGGGATTCCCTGATCAATACATGGTGGCCACATGCAGAAGATTAAAACTTTCTTATACCTTTCTTATACCATATACGAAAATCTACTCAAGATGGATTAAACACTTAAATCTGAAACCAAATCCTATACAAACCTTGGAAGATAACCTGGGAAATACTATTCTGGACCTAGGACTTGGCGAATACTTCACAACAAAGGTGCCAAAAGCAACTGAAAAAAAAAACAAAACAAAACAAAATCAAATATTGACAAATGGGGTCTAATTAAAGAGCTTCTGTGCTGTGAAAGAAACTATCAGCAGAGTAAATAGACAGTTTACAGAATGGGGGAAAATATTTTCAAACTATACATCCATCAAAGGTCTAATATCCAGAACCTATACGGAATTTAAACAAATTTACAAGCAAAATCACACTACCCTATTATAAAGTGGGCAAAGGACATGAACAGACACTTTTCAAAAATGGACATTCATGTAACCAACAAGCATATAAAAAATTCTCAACATCACTAATCATTACAGAAATGAAAATCAAAACCACAATGAGTTTCTCACACCAGTCAGAATGGCTATTATTATAAAGTCAAAAAATTTTAGATGCTGGCAAGGCTGTGGAGAACAAGAAATGCTTATTCACTGCTGATGGGAGTGTAAACTAGTTCGGCAAGTGTCAAAAGCAGTTTGGCAATTTCTGAAAGAATTTAAAATAGAATTACCATTTGACCTAGCGATTCAAATATTGGGTATATACTCAAAGGGACACAAATCATTCTACCATAAAGGCACAAGCACATATTATTCATCATAGCACTATTTACAAAAGCAAAAACATGGAATCAATCTAAATGCCCATTAATGGTAGACTAGATAGAGAAAATGTACACCATGAAATGCTATGCAGCTATGAAAAAAGAATGAGATCATGTTGTTTGCAGCAACATGGATGAAGCTGGAGTCCATTATCCTAAGAAAACTGATGCAGGAACAGAAAACCAAATACTGCATATTCTTACTTATAAGTGGGAGATAAACATTGAGTAAATATGGACATAAAGAAGGGAACAACTGAAACTGGGACCTACCTGAGGGTGGAACATGAGAGGAGGTTAAGTGTCGAGAAACTACCTATTAGGTACTATGTTTATTCCTTGGGTGAAAAAATTGTATCTTAAACCCCCATGCAATGCACCTATATAACAAAACTTGCACGTATACCCCTGAAAATAAAATAAAAGTAGAAAAAAAGAGAAATTGACATAGCCTCATTGACTTGTAGGGAAAATATTAAGTAGTCAAATATGGATAATGAGAATCTCAAAAAAGAGAAAAGATATGAGGACCATAAAAAATAAATTTCCAAATTTGATGAGAAATAGCAATCCACATATTTACAATACTTATAAATCTCAAGCAGGATAAATGCATACATACAAATAGACAAATGAAAGTAAGGACATCATAGTACAATTATGGAAAACAAAACTAGGGGATAGTGGGAGGTGGGGATGTTTAACAGGTACAAAAAATATAAAGAGTGAATAAGACCTAGTATTTGATAGCACAATAGGGTAGCTATAGTAAAGAATAATTTAATGGCACATTTAAAAACAACCAAAAGAGTATAACTGAACTCTGTAACACAAAGAATAAATGCCTAAAGGGATTAATACCCCATTTTCCATGATGTGATTATTATACATTGCATACCTGCACCAAAATATCTCATGTACTTCATAAATATATATACCTACTATGTACCCACAAAAATTAGAAGTTAAAAATTTTTAAAATCTTAAAATAAAAAAATTGAAACATCACACAGATATCTATATGAATATAGATCAGAATAACTGTCCCTCACTTTGCTATTGTAAATAGTGCTGCAATAAACATACATGTGCATGTGTCTTTATAGTAGAATGATTTATATTCCTTT
>NW_012110142.1:84646-87329 GCF_000951045.1 Mandrillus leucophaeus | reverse complement strand
CTTGGGTGAAAAAATTGTATCTTAAACCCCCATGCAATGCACCTATATAACAAAACTTGCACGTATACCCCTGAAAATAAAATAAAAGTAGAAAAAAAGAGAAATTGACATAGCCTCATTGACTTGTAGGGAAAATATTAAGTAGTCAAATATGGATAATGAGAATCTCAAAAAAGAGAAAAGATATGAGGACCATAAAAAATAAATTTCCAAATTTGATGAGAAATAGCAATCCACATATTTACAATACTTATAAATCTCAAGCAGGATAAATGCATACATACAAATAGACAAATGAAAGTAAGGACATCATAGTACAATTATGGAAAACAAAACTAGGGGATAGTGGGAGGTGGGGATGTTTAACAGGTACAAAAAATATAAAGAGTGAATAAGACCTAGTATTTGATAGCACAATAGGGTAGCTATAGTAAAGAATAATTTAATGGCACATTTAAAAACAACCAAAAGAGTATAACTGAACTCTGTAACACAAAGAATAAATGCCTAAAGGGATTAATACCCCATTTTCCATGATGTGATTATTATACATTGCATACCTGCACCAAAATATCTCATGTACTTCATAAATATATATACCTACTATGTACCCACAAAAATTAGAAGTTAAAAATTTTTAAAATCTTAAAATAAAAAAATTGAAACATCACACAGATATCTATATGAATATAGATCAGAATAACTGTCCCTCACTTTGCTATTGTAAATAGTGCTGCAATAAACATACATGTGCATGTGTCTTTATAGTAGAATGATTTATATTCCTTTCAGTATATACCCAGTAATGGGATTGCTGGGTCAAATGGTATTTCCAGTTCTAGATCCTTGAGGAATCTCCATACTGTCTTCCACAGTGGTTGAACTAATTTACATTCCCACCAACAGTGTAAAAGCATTCCTATTTTTCCACAGCCTCACCAGCATCTACTGTTCTTAACTTTTTAATAATCACCATTCTGACTGGAGTGAGATGATATTTCATTGTAGTTTTGACTTGCATGTCTTTAATGATCAGTGATGTTGAGCTTTTTTACATATGTTTGTTGGCCACTTAAATGTCTTCTTTTGAGAAGTGTCTGTTCATATCCTTTGCCTACTTTTCAATGGGGTTGTTTATTGTAAATTTGTTTAAGTTCTTTGTAAATTTTGGATATTAGACTTTGTCAGATGTATAGATTGCAAAATTTTTCTCCCATTCTGTAGGTTGCCTTGCCTGTTCACTCTGATGTTAGTTTATTTTGCTGTGCATAAGTTCTTTATTTTAATTAGATCCCATTTGTCAATTTTGGCTTTTGTTGCAATTGCTTTAGTGTTTTCATCATGAAGTCTTTGCTCATGCCTATGTCCTGAATGGTATTGTCTAGGTTGTCTTCTAGTGTTTCAACCCATATGCCTATCAGTGATAGACTGGATAAAGAAAATGTGGTACATGTACACCATGGAATACTCTGCAGCCATTAAAAAATGAGATCATGTGCTTTTTAGGGACATGGATGAAGCTGGAAGCCAACATCCTCAGCAAACTAACACAGGAAAACAAACACACACTACATACTCACTCATAAGTGGGAGTTGAACAATGAGAACACATGAACACAGGGAGGGAAACAACACACACCAGGGCCTGTTGAGGGGTGGGAGGTGAGGGGAGGGAACTTAGATTGTGGGTCAATAGGTGCAGCAAACCACCATGGTACCTGTATACCTAGGTGACAAACCTGCACGTTCTGCATATGTATCCAGAACTTAAAGTAAAACTAGAAAAAAAAATTGTGAAAAATCATAGAACAATGACATGCAATAGAAACATATTAATTTAAGATACTATAATTTTACATTAACTGTCCAGTATTATTTTATTTTCCAGTCTTTTTATGATCTCTAGCTCAATTTCTCAAAGGCCTTATGAGTTCACAGATCTAAATTAAGAATTACCCATTTGTCCATTAAATCTTTGAAAACTGCATTGTTCAGGTTTCAGTTGAAGTAATGTTACATAAAAATAATCCCAAACTTGGTTGTTTGCCACAATACACATTTATTTCCTTCTCATGGATGTGCAAGTAGGCTATAGTTCTGTTAGGCTTGGCTGTGATCAGCTGAAGTCATCTTCTGGATGACATTTGGGTGCAGAACTGCTTCACATGTCTACCTATAATTTTTATTACTTAACCTGCTATACTTGCTGTTATCTCTTGTATAATATTAAATAGAAGTGGTAATAGCAAGTTATCTTTGCATGGTTCACTATCTCAGAGGGATAAAACTCCATTTTTTGCCATTAAGTGTAACATCTTTTGTGGGAACTCTATATCAGTAAAAACAAGTTGCTTTCCTCCATAGTTTGCTAAGAGTTTCTATTACAGATGCTGAAATAGATGAAGAGCTTTATGGCATATGTTGAAACGGTTTCATCATTTGTTTTCTGCTGATAATATAGTGAATTATATTACATATTATTATGTTTTGATGTTGGACCAAACTAGCACTCATGGAGTAACTCCAGTGTTCATATTTTATATAAATTATAAAATTCAATTTACTATTATTTGAAGTAGAATTTGTGTTAATAATGGGAGATTAGTCTGAAATTTTTGCTTCTTTTCATGTTATTGTCAGATTTTGACATCAAATACATGCTGGCCACATGAAATAAGTTGGA
>NW_012110142.1:79463-84596 GCF_000951045.1 Mandrillus leucophaeus | reverse complement strand
TGTCTACCTATAATTTTTATTACTTAACCTGCTATACTTGCTGTTATCTCTTGTATAATATTAAATAGAAGTGGTAATAGCAAGTTATCTTTGCATGGTTCACTATCTCAGAGGGATAAAACTCCATTTTTTGCCATTAAGTGTAACATCTTTTGTGGGAACTCTATATCAGTAAAAACAAGTTGCTTTCCTCCATAGTTTGCTAAGAGTTTCTATTACAGATGCTGAAATAGATGAAGAGCTTTATGGCATATGTTGAAACGGTTTCATCATTTGTTTTCTGCTGATAATATAGTGAATTATATTACATATTATTATGTTTTGATGTTGGACCAAACTAGCACTCATGGAGTAACTCCAGTGTTCATATTTTATATAAATTATAAAATTCAATTTACTATTATTTGAAGTAGAATTTGTGTTAATAATGGGAGATTAGTCTGAAATTTTTGCTTCTTTTCATGTTATTGTCAGATTTTGACATCAAATACATGCTGGCCACATGAAATAAGTTGGAGAGTATTATCTTTCTTCAATGTGTGTATAATAAGCTCTTTTTAAAAATATGTATGTATACGTGTGTGTGTGTGTGTGTGTGTGTATTCTGAGGTTTCAGAAGGTGGACATTATTTAATTTTAAAAACTTTGGAAATACTGAAAAGGCAGGCATCTGAACCTTATGCTCTATTTGTAAAAACATTTTAAATGCAATTTTGATTTCTTTAATAAAATAGGCTTATATTTTCTTCTAAAAAAAGAATAATTGTCAATTTCTCATCAGAAAAAACAACAAACCACAAAGAAATAGAATGGCATGGCACTTTAAACGACTGAAAGAAGAAAAATCTCAATTTAAAATTTTATATCTACCAAAGCTATCTTTCCAAAATAGAGCTGAAATAAAGACTTTTAAAACGAACAAGAACTTTCCAGAGTCAAACCCTAACCTTTAAAAAAGCAAAAAAAAAAAAAAAAACAAGAACTAAGAGAACTCATTGCCAGAAGTTCTGCCCTACCCAATACTTTAAAACATTATTAAAAATAAGAGGAAATACTATCAAATGGGAACATAGGCCTACATGATGAAAAGAAATGTATATTTTAGACACTGAATATCTAAAAATATACAATATATAAAAAGAAATATATCTTTTAGATATTTCATATCTAAAAGATGATTTTATTTTCTTATTTTAAAATATATATGGCTGTTTAAAGGAAAATAATGACAACATATTATGGAGTTTGTAAAATATATTGAAGTTAAATATGTGATAATGATAACACAAAAGTTGGAAGCAGAATAAATCAACGTATGCTGTTTTAAGTTTCTAAAATTTTGTTGTAATTTCTAAAAAATACTAAATGCTATATTAACTTGGTGAAAAATTAAGGATGGGCATTATTGATATATTGAGCTAACAATAAAAATATAAACCAAACACCAATTGGCTAAAATGTTAGTAAATGAGATAGAATTGTAAAAAATAAATGCTTCATTTAATAAAAAGATGACAAGAAATATGAAACAAAGAACACATAGAACAATAAAAATGCAAAGATTGTACACTTAAACCAACAGTATCAAAAATTATTTGAAATATAAATAAAGTAAAACTCTCCCACCCCAAAAAATACAGCAGAGATTGACAGGTCAAATAAAAAAGCAAGACTCAACTACATGCTATTTCTGAGAGATAAGCTATAAACACAGTACCAAATAGTAAGACATAAAGGAGAGAAAAAGATATACTGTGAAAACTCTAATCGGATTTTAAAGTGACAGGTTTAAATAATTTCAACCATTTGTGTTTTAGAGCAGAAAAAAATTACCATATATAAAGGCATTCATAAAATAGTAAAATAGCCAACTAATCAAGAGGACATAACTGTTCTAAATGAACACAAATGTAATAACAAAGAATTGAATTATACAATACAAAAACTGAAAGAACTAAAGGAAAAATTAAATCACAATAAGGTGGGAGATTTAAGATATTCTCTTAGCAATTGACAAAACAATTGTTTTTATAAAAATCAGTACCTGGTGTCTGTGTGTGTATCAACTTTTATAGAACATTAGATCATTAGAACTGCCATGACATAACAGAGACTTTTTCCAATGTACATAGAAGGCTCATCAAGGTAGTTCATATGCCAGCCTATAAATTAAGCTGGAATACATTTTTTCAAAACGGAAATACATAGCAAATGTTCTTTCAGGAAAAAACGTAATTAAATTTGAAATCAATAAAGAATAAGATACCCAAAAAATTTCCCAATATGTGGAAATTAAGCAACACCCCTACAAACTGTGAATCAGGGAAAGGCATTCTACCTTCACTTCACACCATGAACAGAAATTAATTTTATATAGTTTATAGAATTAAATGAAAGGACAAACATATAAAACTTCTGGGGAGAAACAACTAGGGTAGACAGAAATGGGTTTTCAGAACAGGGAAAAGAAAACTCACAAGACAAGCGATTGATAAATTTAACTTCTTCTGTGTCACAGAAGAACAATAATTGAGAGAGTGATAAATTTGGCTTCTTCTGAGAGAGAAGAGGTATATCCTCTATATATGTGTGTATAAAATATATGATCTATATATTTCTCTCATAGATGTATATAGATTAATATATATGAGATATATGTCTCATGTACATAAGATATATATGAGGTATATAAAGCACATTAGAGTCAAGAAGGTACAATTACATATATATCTCAGATGAGATACATTTCACATATGTGCATCTCATATTTATATCTCATATATATCTCATATATTAAAAATATATCTCATATATATCCCATATCATATATATCTCATATCTCTCATATATATGTCCTATGTTAAATATATATATAAATACATGACAAAGAACTTGTGTTGACACTTTTAGGCTCAAAGAAATGCAAATTAAAACTAAAGAGATATTATTATAAACCCATTCCATATGTATGAAGACTAGAATGCCTAAAATGTAGACGGGCATGACCAAATGCCAACAGTGATATGGAACAAAATACATTTCTTGTAAGTGTAAAATGTTGGAATCATTTGGGAAAACAGCTTGGCAGTAATTCTTAAATTTAAAGGTATGACTACCCTATGTTTGTGATATAGCAATTTCACTTCTAGATCTATAGTTAGAAAATTAAATAAAATACAGTTCACAAAAAAAGACTTTTTGACAAAAATCTTCCTAACAGTTTAATTAATGTAGACTCAAAATGAAAATAATTCATCAACTGGAAAATGTATAAACACATTGTTGAAAATTCTAATAATAGCATATTATGACTTAGCAATGAACAGAATAAAGAATAAACTGAACTAATGAGATATTCATACGCGATTAAATATATCATGAAAATTTAACAGATGTGCCAATCTAAGAAACAACATATCAAAGAATACATACCATATGATACATTTATATGAAGTTCTAGAAAAGACACAACTAATCTATGGTGATAGAAATCAGAGCAGTGGTTGCTTCCAAGAGAGTGGGAGGTAAACAGTGAAGGAGTAGATTACTTTCTTAAGATAAATGTTTCATATCTTAATATACTTCTGGATGACACATGTGTTTAGATTTGTCAAAACTTAGAAAAACTGTATACTTAAACTCTGTGCATTTATTTTACTGTGTGAATATTACAGAAGGAAGAGAAAGGAGGAGGGGGTGGGGGAGAGGAGGAAGAGAAGAAGAAATGGTTATCTTTCTGTTGCTTTCCCATCTGTCCTTCAATTTCCTGATTGCATTCCTTCAAATCTTTCTCTCCCATGAACTCTCCCTAATTCTTATGCTTTTAAAAATGTGACCTAGAACCTGCCTTTTAAAAGAATAAAATGCTCTTTTTTTCCCCAGACATGATTATAGATTTAGAATTGTTACCTATTTAATATTGACATGTTTTTTGCTTAATATGCCATTTTATTTTTTAACAAATGGAAGGATATACACAGACATATTTCTTTAACTTCAATCAGAATGTTTACTCGAATTTTAATTTTAATGTTAACTTTTTAAAGCGATTTAAAAAATAAATAAAT
The DNA here is from genome assembly GCF_000951045.1 of Mandrillus leucophaeus. NCBI lineage: Eukaryota > Metazoa > Chordata > Mammalia > Primates > Cercopithecidae > Mandrillus > Mandrillus leucophaeus. The sequence continues at coordinate 80,529 of NW_012110142.1, read as the reverse complement.
AAAAGTCCTTTGACATTCTCTCCAGATTACATTTTAAATCCACAAAAGAAAATCTATCTCATAATGAAATAGTATGTTGATTTTAATAGAAAGTGCTATTGTGGTATTAGAGACCCATATTAACTACTAGAACTTTCAAGCCATTTTTTTTCTTTGTTTTATAATGTCCATCAATCAGGTCTGCCCTAAAAGTGGAAGGATTCCCTGTGTCAGATAGCCAGTAGATGGGTCGTGACTGTGTTGGGGGAAAGAGATGCAGATTACGTCTTTCCTTTATTCACAGAAGCCCACAAACACATTTCTAAAACAGGGCTCATTATAAAGCTACATTTAGACAACAAATGATGCACTGGAAGTAGACTAAAGCATTACTGAATTTATAGCAAATATATTTAAAATTTAAGTCAAGTATCTTTCAGTTTAGAGTCAACAAGGTACAATTCAACAAAGTATTATGGAGAATATTATATGAAAGACACGCACTTAAAATAACCCTCTTGAAAGGACAAATACATATTAAACAAGAAAAATAAATTTTAATACTCTCAGATTAACAAAGAGTGAGACTCTTCCCTCATAGAGTGCTTATTTTAGAAAATCAGTAATTGTATATATTCTTCCTCTACCCATCTGAGATACTTGTAAATCTTTTAAAAAGCTAAGTAAGCGGCCAGGCGCATCCATGACCTCTTTCAGCTAACACCAGAAGATGACATGAATCCTAAAATTTTATACTTTAATAGGATCTTAGAAATAATATATTTTTGTTTGGCTGAAAATCTGGGGCTCAGCATGGTTAAATTCTGTAAGAATAAACAGCCTTGAATTTATAGAAGCAATTTTTCTAGACTTGGTTTACAAAATATTTCTCTGCATCACCTTCCTGCCAAGATTTTTTTGAAGTTATATAACTAAATGGCAGTATCTCCAAGCTAAAGAATATAATTTGTATCCGTAGGTGGCAAAATCACATAGCAAAAAATATCAGTGAACTTGATTTCAGAGGTCATGGACCTGTTCTGCTTTTGTAACTAAGAATTACTGTGGACCTGTGAAGGTAATTTCA
>NW_012110142.1:76144-77693 GCF_000951045.1 Mandrillus leucophaeus | reverse complement strand
TCAATAGATTCATTTAAACAAATTAGGGTATTCAGATCCAAATTATTTACCATTGTAATTGAAGTCATTTTATCATTAAGATTATTTGATAAAGTTCATTTCATGTAAAGGATAATAATCCCAATAAGAAGACAAGTCCAGGAGAGTACAGTTGAAACAACTGTACAGTTGACTTGTTTCAACTGTACTCTAACTGGATCTAATCCTTTTTGTGTTTTGCCTAATACAACCCAAAGGTATTAATTTGATTGTACTTCTTTTTAGTTAGATTGACTGCTCGATTGTGTTATCTACAGTTTTAAAGACTCATGCACCATAGAATACTCAAGTATCAGTTGCCAAGGGAGGTGCTGTAATGTTAATGTCATACTTTACGTACTTGCTTTATGACATCATAGTATGCTGGACCCATTTTCTTCTTTGTAAACTAAAATATCAACTGTGGTTATTTTTGGGTAGGGGAAGTATGAAGATTCAATTTCTTGTTTTTATTTTTCAATGCAAACATACTTCTGTTGTTTGTGCATATGTGTGTGAGTGTGTGCATGTGTGCACAGTATGCCAGTTGGGTAAGAACTTTGTCTCCTTAACTCTCCTGATACTATAGGGTGAGCTGGCATTACCTTACAAGTCAAGGAACTGGAATCCATGTATCTAAAAAACTACTGTTTTATAAAGCAGGTGTTTTTAGTCCTCAGAAACCTTTCCTAAAAAACTGTTCCAAATGGCATAACAGTTTTGAAAATAAATCTAAAGAGTATTAATTTGTGCTCCATCTTTGAGGACTGTATTAAGGAGTTTATTTCTGGGCGTTGAAAGCAATCTGTCCCTGCATGGCTTCTATTAACAAAGTGCTGTTTAAGAGTATTCCTAATAGTTTTCTATTGTAATAAGACACTAAGGTAACACAAATTTCCAAAAAGAATATGGATTAATTTTGCATATTTTATTAATCGTATTCTTTGGTGGGAAAACAAATCTTCATAGTTTAAAAATACATTCAGTCAACAAAGCCATTCAGAGGAATAAAATGACCATTAAGTAGTGAAAAAATGTGGAAGGTGTGTGACTCAGAGTTTCCTAGATAAATTCCACAGATCCTTATGATTTTATTCCTGCAAAAGTCTGAAAGTTAGCATGAGGCTTAGCCACAGACAGAAACATCATTTCAATGACCTAAACCAGCTTTTAGCCAAATAAATAAATTTAAATAAATATTTTACATGTGAATGGAAAATTATCTACACACACCAGAGCTTGTCACCAATGAAGGAGTTATTGCTGTCACAGTGGATCACTCTCAAAAGGGTAGTTATTTTATGTTGGATCAATTCAGAACTTTGAAAAATCTATCTTAAAATGTATAAAAACAGCCTGTTTATACTGTCATTTTCCTAAACTGGTATGTCTTCCTAAATATCTGCAGTGTGGAAACAGAGAAATAATATCTATTTGATTATTTAGAACTTACATGTAAAGAGTCTTTTCCATATTGATGTCCTTTTGCCAAATTAAAGGCAGAATTCAGAAAATATATATATTATTTGTT
>NW_012110142.1:74158-76094 GCF_000951045.1 Mandrillus leucophaeus | reverse complement strand
TTCCTGCAAAAGTCTGAAAGTTAGCATGAGGCTTAGCCACAGACAGAAACATCATTTCAATGACCTAAACCAGCTTTTAGCCAAATAAATAAATTTAAATAAATATTTTACATGTGAATGGAAAATTATCTACACACACCAGAGCTTGTCACCAATGAAGGAGTTATTGCTGTCACAGTGGATCACTCTCAAAAGGGTAGTTATTTTATGTTGGATCAATTCAGAACTTTGAAAAATCTATCTTAAAATGTATAAAAACAGCCTGTTTATACTGTCATTTTCCTAAACTGGTATGTCTTCCTAAATATCTGCAGTGTGGAAACAGAGAAATAATATCTATTTGATTATTTAGAACTTACATGTAAAGAGTCTTTTCCATATTGATGTCCTTTTGCCAAATTAAAGGCAGAATTCAGAAAATATATATATTATTTGTTGTGAATATATATATGATTTATTGTGAAATTGTGCATATATATATGCACTGTCTTCTCATGATAAATATGAAAATTAATTAAATGTATTTAAAGATATGAAATCCTAGAAAATGTGCTTCAGGAACTTTGAAGATGAAGATTTTTCATGATTGAGTGCATTCATTCCTAGGGAAAAGAATTTATACATGTAATCAGGAAGAAAATAAGAATATATACAAATTATACACACTAAATAGTGCTTTTTAGAGGAAGGAAGAACAATAAATATTTGATAAAAATGCAAATATAAAGCCAGGCAAGGTGTAATTTCAAAATAATTTTTATACTATGTAGTTCACCTCAAGAATTAGCCTTTTAGCAACCCATCCTCACATTAGGAATGGGGGTACCTGTGGAGGAATTTTAGAAGTGGGGAGAAATGAAATAGATTAAAAGGAATTATTTATTTATGAAAAGTGAGTTACTTTCTGCATTCTCCCCCTCCAAAATAATCTTGTGGGTTAGATTTCTGCTGTTTTACTGCAGAAGGGAATGCCTGATAATTTTCATTGTGTATTAAGTACAATGTTGCAATGAGTGCTACATTATTTAACTAATTACTCCTGACACAAACAAGTTTTGAATGCTATATGTTTTTATTTTAATAGTGCTTTTGAATTGAAAATAGCGATCTTTATTTAGCTCAGACTCAATGGGTGATGGGAAAGATCATGAATTGTATTTTAAGGCAATGGTGCAATGACCACGTGTAATGTCTGAGATATGGTGGGTGAGTTTCCTTTATGTTTGGTTTTGTTTCAATACTATTAAACCATTAAATTATAATGATGAGTGTGCTAGATGCAAGTTAAATGTTCACACGTGATTAAGTTCCATGTCAAACTATGTCAAATACCTGGTCCGGTAGAAAATGTCAAATATTTCCATTTTAATGAATTTAAAACCTGAATTTTAAGCTGATATTCTCTTGCCCACTCTCACATTCCAAGCCTTATACATGTTTGCTTTAGAACTGCTTTGGGTAAAAGTGCAAACTTAGCTTCTTTAGACTCTGCCATTTCATTTATAGACCTTACTTTCTCCTCCCTATACATTGCTGGCTCACTCGCTCTCTCTTTCTCTGCCTTTATCTGTCTCCCGCCGTGTTTCTCTCTTTTCCTCTCTCTCTCTCTCCCTACCCCTTCTACATGTCATCTTTTTGTTCTTGAATACAGATGTTAATACACATTTGGTAAAGAGTATTATCATTACTTTGTAATATCTTAAAAAACTATTTCATGGAAAATTTTAAAGTAATACAAGACAACACATATCTAAAATATATCTAAAGATGTATTTCTCTAATGGTAAAGCTGAGATTTAAGAAAACATTTGGTTAGCAACTTCATAATAGAAAAAAATAAATCTTTAATAGAGAAAACATAATATTTAAAATTCTAGTTCATAAATTATTTAAAATTAAACATTGGTATATCATGTTGAGATTAGGATTATTATTA
>NW_012110142.1:65401-72613 GCF_000951045.1 Mandrillus leucophaeus | reverse complement strand
TGGTGGTAATAATTATTAAACCTTACTATAAAAATCAATAACAAACACAATGTATATCAAAACTAAAACAAGTATAATCCTCACATCTTCTCAGTACAGTAAGGAGACAAAGACATGAGAGTTAAAATAATGGACCATGATGTACCTAGCACTTCTCAGTGTTCATTGTTTCTCTCAGATCTGTAAAATCCAGAAATTTTGAGATGCTGAAGTTACTAATAATTTTAACTTCGAATTCTTTTACCTTCCATGCCAAATTATTGAGTCAAGATAACAACAGCAATGAGCATGGCTAACGATTATTGAGTGCTTATCATGTAATATTACTTATTTAAGTAATTCACATGACTTAATTGATTTAATCCCCCAAGTACTCCTATTCTTAGATATTATTATTTTATGGATTAGAAAACTAAGGTACAAAATTATTTAAAATAAATTTTTGTGTACACTCAATGCATAGTAATTGTACATACTTATGGGGTAAATATGATGTTTCAATGCATGTGTACATAGCATAACAATCAGGATAATTACTGTATCCATACATCTCAGTCCATTTGTGTTTCTATAAAGGAATATCTGAGGCTTGGTAATTTATAAGGATAAAAGGCTTGACTTCCAAGTCTGATGTCTGGAAGTGTTAAGATTGGACATCTGCATCTGGCAAGGGCCACAGGCTGCTTTCTCTCTTGGTGGAAGGGGATGGAGAGCTAGAGCCACGCTGTGCAGAGATCCAATGGCAAGAAAGAAAGGGTGGTGGAGGAGGTGTCAACCTCATTTTAACTGTCTTACTAACAGAGCAAGAACTCACTACTTTTACGAAAGCACCAAGCCATTCTTGAGGCACTCACCCCCATACCTCCGAATAGCTCTCATTAGGTTCCACCTTCAACGTTGGGGATCAAATTTCAACATGAGGTCTGGAGGGGTCAGAAAATAGCACCATCATTTTAAGCATTTATTATTTATCTGTGATGACAGCATTCAAAATGTTCTCTTCTGGCTACCTTGAGAGGGATTTGTCAAAGTGCTTGCCTGGGAAATTATGATTTACAGAAGTCCTGCCAGAGACACTGTTTTAGGCAGAGTTAAAATTGAATTTCAAAATTACTAGTCATATGGAGTAGAAATCAACAAACTATGGCCTATTGGTTAAATCTGGTCTGCTGCCTGTGTTTGTGTAATCCACGAATTAAAAATTGTTGAAAAAGAAAGGGAAATATCGTATGCCATGTAAAAATTTTAAGGAATTAATATTTCACTGTGTATAAATAGACTATTCCTTTATCTCTCACCTATGGCTTCTTTCACACTGGAGTTGACTAATTGTCAGCTACCAAACTACTACTCAACTGGAGTTGAGTAGTTGCACCAGGAAATGTAATACCCACAAAGTTAATATATTTACCATTTAGTTGTTCCCAGAAAAATGTTTGGTTACCCCAGCACAGAGAATGCATTAGCAAAGATAATTTGGAATATATCAAAAATGTCTGGACCAGGTGGCTCTTAACAATAACCTGAGATAATTAATTGCAAAACAAATGTGACAAATAGCAATGCTATACATGGAGAAGTTAAACTCATAGAGAAAGACAGGATCCCTATGATGAGTTGAGAAATGAATGAGGAGATGTTACACATGGAGTGATGACTACATGTATTGTCCTTTTCCCCTTTTCCAAACCTCCAAAATTTATGAGAGCATAAATCCACACAGAGAAAAAGAATGAGAGAAGACAAGAGCAGATAAGAATCAACAAAATTTTTGTAAATGGAAAGTGGATGCATAAGTTTTAACTCCATAAAGCAGATCTATCACTCTGTTGCCAAAATCCTCTTTTGATAACTCAACTTCCAGAATTTATCTGGACAAACTGAACAGCCCTGGATGAGACCTATAGCTATTGACATCATTATTTACTAATGAATCACCCAGTGCCCATTCAATCACCCGATAATGAAGCACATAGGTCAATAATCTTTGGATGGATGTTCTCCTCAGTCTGTCTGGGGTCTCATCCAGGTTGATTTTCTTCTTCCATCTCCACCACTTAAATGTTTCTCTGCCCACTTTTGTGCTCCAATGCTGCACACGAGGCTCCCTCTTTGTGTGAATGCATTTCTGACTCTGATCAGGCTCTGACATCAAATTCTGACCTGTTAAACTTGTTCTGAAGGAACTCCACGTGCTACGTCCATGAAAAATCTGAGAAGGCACAAGCAAGGTGACCATATTTTAGCGTGATTATTGTTATCACATAACTTCACCTCTTCTGCCCTCACTGAGAATTTCCTAAGTAATGTTACCTTAAAAGGAAAACATTATGAGTCTGACTTACTGATAAGGCTGCACAGTATGACAGCATCAGCTGAGAGTGAATTTTTAGAATTAAGATTTTAATGGCCTGAAAAATAATGGGGAGGAGTCCTCCCTGTGGGCCTAACTCAAGCAGTAAGTCTCATTTTAATGGAAAGCAATATAGCTTGAGTTAAGGACCTGTACTCATTAATGAACAGTGACAAAATTATTGGCTACATTGATGGAGAACAGGATGGGGACTTGGAAGCAATGTAAACAGAAATTTGGGAAAAGGTTTCCTGAAGGGATGAGTATGGGCCCGGAGAATAGGAATATATGTATCCCTTGTGAATAGTCATAAAAGGGCCTCATTTCAGATGATATTCCCTATAATCAAGAGGACATGGTTGTTTTCCCTTTATGATCTATAACCTTTAGTATCTTTACTGTCTACACCTCTACTTGATTAATGAACACATGAATGCAATGACAATGATGGCATATCAGGTTGGACTTACATGGGCTCAACAACATGTGATATGGTTTGGCTGTGTCCCCGCTGAAATCTCATCTTGAATTGTGGTTCTCCTAAGCCCCAGGTGTCATGTGAGAGGCCCTGTGGGAGGTAATTTATTATGGGGGTAGTTACCCTAATGCTGTTCTTATGATAGTGAGTGAGTTCTCACAAGATTTGATGGTTTAATAAGGGGCCTTTTCCTCTTTTCAGGGGCATTTCTCCTTCCTGCTGCCCTGTGAAGAAGGATGTATTTGCTTCCCTTTCTGCCATGATTGCAAGTTTCATGAGGCCTCCCTAGCCATCCTGAACTGTGAGTCAATTAAACCTCTTTCCTTTGTAAATTACCCAGTCTCTGGTATGACTTTATTAGCAGCATGAGAATGGACTAATACAGTAAATTGGTACGGGGTAGTGGGGTGCTGCTGCAAAGATACCTGAAAATGTAGAAGCGATTTGGAACTGGGTAACAGGCAGAGGTTGGAACAGTTTGGAGGGCTCAGAAGAAAACAGGAAGATGTGGGAAAGTTTGGAACTTCCTAGAGACTTGTTGAATGGCTTTGACCAAAGTAGTGATAGTGACATGGACAATGAAATCCAGGGTGAGGTGATCTCAGATGGAGATGAGGAACTTGTTGGGAACTAAAATAAGGGTGATTTTTGCTATGTTTTAACAAAGAGACTGGTGGCATATTGCCCCTGCCCTAGAGATCTTTGGTGCTTTGAACTTGAGAGACATGATGTAGGGTACCCGGCAGAAGAAATTTCTAAGCGGCAAAGCATTCAAAAGGAAGCAGACCATACAAGTTTGGAAAGTTTGCAGCCTGATGATATGATAGAAAAGAAAAACTCATATTCTGGGGAGAAATGCAAGCCAGCTGCAGCATAAGTTATGGTAAGTTAAATGTTAATCACCAAGACAATGGGGAAAATGTCTCCAGGGCATGTCAGGAACCTTCATGGGAGCCCCTCTCATCATAGACCTGGAGGCTAGGAGGGAAAAATTGTCGTGTGGACCTGGCCCAGGGTCCCCCTGCTGTGTGCAGCCTAGGGACTTAGTGTCCTGGATCCCAGCTGCTTCAGTTATTGCCATGGCTAAAAGGGGCTAATGTAAATCTCAGGCCATTGCTTCAGAGGGTACAAACCTCAAGCCATGGTGGTTTTCACGTGGTGTTGAGACTGGGTACACAGATGTCAAGAACTGAGGTTTGGGAACGTCTGCCTAGATTTCAGAGGAGGTACAGAAATACCTGAATGTCCAGGCAGAAGTTTGTTGCAGGGGCAGAGCCCTCCTAGAGAACCTCTGCTAGGGCATTATAGAAGGGAAATGTGAAGTCAGAGGAGCTATATGGAGTCCCCACTAGGGCACTGCCTGGTGAAGCTGTGAGAAGAGGGTCACTAACCTCCAGACCTCAGAATACCGGATCACTGAACGCTTGCACCATGAGCCTGGAAAAGCCACAGACACTCAATGCCAGCTCATGAAGCAGCTGGGATGGGGCTATATCCTGCAAAGCCACAAGGGCAGAGCTGTCCAAAGGCCCTGAGAGCCCACTTCTAGCATTTGTGTAACCTGGATGTGAGACACGGAGTCAAAGGAGGTCATTTTGGAACTTTAATGACTGCCCCATTGGACTTTGACTTGCAAGCGGCCTGTAGCCCCTTTGTTTTGGCGAATTTCTCCCATTTGGAAGGAGTGCATTTACCCAATGCGTATACCACATTGTCACATTTTTAGTGACAAGATAGGAAGTCATTAGCTTGCTTTTGATTTTAGAGGCTCATAGGCAGAAGGGACTTACCTTGTGTCAGATGAGACTTCGGATTTGGACTTTTGAGTTAATGCTAGAATTAGTTAAAATTTGGGGGGACTTTTGGAAGGGATGATTGTGTTTTACAATGTGACAGCATGAGATTAGGGAGGGGCCAGAGTGGAATGATATGGTTTGGCTGTGTCTCCACCCAAATCTCTTCTTGAATTGTAGTTCCTATAATCCCCATGTGTCATGGGAGAGACAGAGTGGGAGATAATTTAATCATGGGAGCAGTTACCCTCATGCTGTTGTCATGATAATGAGTGAGTTCTCATGAGATCTGATGGTTTTATGAGACTTTTCCCCCTTTTGCTTGGCATTTCTTCCTGCTGTCTTGTGAAGAAGGACATGGTTGCTTCCCCTACTACCATGATTGTAAATTTCCTGAGGCCTCCCCAGCCATGCTGAACTGTGAGTCAACTAACCTCTTTCCTTTGTTAATTACCCAGTCTCAGGTATGTCTTTATTAATACTGTGAGAATGGATTAATATACAACATGAAACTTTTTTTTTGGTCACAGAACCATCCTGTTTAATGCCCCTTATGAGACCTCAGTTTGATAGAACTAGTAAATACTGACCTTGAGTTATTCTATCATGACTCAAGAGATCACTCAATTACTAAATATCTCATAAACCATCATTGTATCACAAAATATTTCTTCTGACCAAAGGAATTCACTTTTCAGGGAAATAATAAGTGGAAGTTCCTCATGGTATGCTTTGGTACTATCATTCTAGGACCTAGCCTAGCCCATCTCTCTACCCTATTATCCAGAAGCCAATAATACATATTCCATTAGGGGGTCAGGTCTGAGTCAATACTTTTTAAGGCTGGGACATTGATTTGGGATATCACAAATGTTATCCAGAAACTTTTACTTCCAGACATATCAAAAGGGTTCAGGATTTTAAAGGGTGGAAACATGAAGAGTAATTGTCACTATTCACATAATAATTAATTCATGAAAATTTTCAGTGTCAGTTTGTTATTTTTTTTTTTTTTTACTTTATGCTGTACTTATTCAAAGAAGTTAATATTTAAAAAAAAATTCTACCACCAAACAAAGTAGGTCCACTGAATTGAAAGTTGAAATTCGTGCCTTATATTTTCTCTGTTTTATTACACTGGGTTAAACCATTAGAAAATGTTTATGTATTGGTTTTCAGTGACTATCACTACAATCAAGATGAAACCATGTGTCTGAAGCATAATGGAGAATAAAGGGGTAGGATGGCACCCCGGGAAACTATTTGAAAGTATATGCGCAGTGTTAAGGATAAACAAAGACTCACATTTCTCAATCATGAAGATTTGACTCTACATTATGAACACAGAGCCCTCAAAATGGGGGTTCTAGATAAATGCAAAATAAATATGAAATAGATATTTCAGGATGGTAATCATAAATACCAAATATGGCCTCTAAACATTTTCAGAAGTAAGAACTGTAGGCTAACCTTGCATTTTTTCACTCCTTGGTGAAATTTTCAAATGTCTAGTTGTTTTAACTAATTGACTTATAATTTCTTCATTCATTTGCACCCAATCCAATAGATAATATGCATATATTTATGACTAAATATTTAAAGATAAGAATAAAAAATATGATTTTTTTTATTGCATCTATTTGATTCTTCTCTCTTTTCTTCTTTGTTAGTCTTGCTAGTGGTCTATCAATTTTTTTGATCTATTCATAAAACCAGCTCCTGGATTCATTGATTTTTTGAAGGGTTTTTTGTGTCTCTATCTCCTTCAATTCTGCTCTGATCTTAGTTATTTCTTGCCTTCTGCTAGCTTTTGAATGTGTTTGCTCTTGTTTCTCTGATTCTTTTAATTGTGATGTTAGGGTGTCAATTTTAGATCTTTCCAGCTTTCTCTTGTGGGCATTTAGTGCTATAAATTTCCCTCTGCACACTGCTTTAAATGTGTCCCAGAGATTCTGGTATGTTGTATCTTTGTTCTCATTGATTTGAAAGAACATCTTTATTTCTGCCTTCATTTTGTTATGTACCCAGTAGTCATTCAGGAGCAAGTTGTTCAGTTTCCATGTAGTTGAGCGGTTTTGAGTTTCTTTTTATCATCATCTTTATTATTATTATTATTATTATACTTTAAGTTCTAGGGTACATGTGCACAACGTGCAGGTTTGTTATATATGTATACATGTGCCATGTTGGTGTGCTGCAACCATTAACTCATCATTTACATTAGGTATATCTCCCAATGCGATCCCTTCCCTCTGCCCCCTCCGACAATAGGCCCCAGTGTGTGATATTCCCCTTCCTGTGTCCAAGTGATCTCATTGTTCAATTCCCACCTATGAGTGAGAATATGCGGTGTTTGGTTTTCTGTTCTTGCGATAGTTTACTGAGAATGATGGTTTCCAGCTGCATCCATGTCCCTACAAAAGACACGAACTCATTCTTTCTTATGGCATCATAGTATTCCATGGTGTATATGTGCCACATTTTCTTAATCCAGTCTGTCACTGATGGATATTTGGGTTGATTTCAAGTCTTTGCTATTGTGAATAGTGCCGCAATAAACATACGTGTGCATGTGTCTTTATAGCAGC
>NW_012110142.1:61114-61651 GCF_000951045.1 Mandrillus leucophaeus | reverse complement strand
TGAATCCATCTGGTCCTGGACTTCTTTTTGTTGGTATGCTATTAATTGTTGCCTCAATTTCAGAGCCAGCTATTGGTCTATTCAAGGATTCAACTTCTTCCTGGTTTAACCTTGGGAGAGTGTAAGTGTCCAGGAAGTTTCCATTTCTTCTAGATTTTCTACTTTATTTGCGTAGAGGTGTTTATAGTATTCTCTGATGGTAGTTTGTATTTCTTTGGGGTCGGTGGTGATATCTCCTCTATCGTTCTTTATTTCATCTATTTGATTCTTCTCTCTTTTCTTCTTTATTAGTCTTGCTAGTGGTCTATCAATTTTGTTGATCTTTTCAAAAAACCAAGTCCTGGATTCATTGATTTTTTCGAAGGGTTTTTTGTGTCTGTATCTCCTTCAGTTCTGCTCTGATCTTAGTTATCTCTTGCCTTCTGCTAGCTTTTGAATGTGTTTGCTCTTGTTTCTCTAGTTCTTTTAATTGTGATGTTAGGGTGCCAATTTTAGATCTTTCCTTCTTTCTCTTGTGGGCATTTAGTGCTATAAATT
>NW_012110142.1:60645-61064 GCF_000951045.1 Mandrillus leucophaeus | reverse complement strand
TTTGTTGGTATGCTATTAATTGTTGCCTCAATTTCAGAGCCTGCTATTGGTCTATTCAGGGATTCAACTTCTTCCTGGTTTAGCCTTGGGAGAGTGTAAGTGTCCAGGAAGTTTCCATTTCTTCTAGATTTTCTACTTTATTTGCATAGAGGTGTTTATAGTATTCTCTGATGGTAGTTTGTATTTCTATGGGGTCGGTGGTGATATCTCCTCTATCGTTTTTTATTGCATCTATTTGATTCTTCTCTCTTTTCCTCTTTATTAGTCTTGCTAGTGGTCTATCAATTTTGTTGATCTTTTCAAAATCCAGGTCCTGGATTCATTGATTTTTTTGAAGGGTTTTTTTGTGTCTGTATCTCCTTCAGTTCTGCTCTGATCTTAGTTATTTCTTGCCTTCTGCTAGCTTTTGAATGTGTTTG
>NW_012110142.1:52920-59401 GCF_000951045.1 Mandrillus leucophaeus | reverse complement strand
AAGCTGTCAGACAGGGACATTTACATCTGCAGAGGTTTCTACTGCTTTTTGTTTAGCTATGCCCTGTTCCCAGAGGTGGAGTCTACAGAGGCAGGCAGGCCTCCTTGAGCTGCGGTGGACTCCACCCAATTTGAGCTTCCCGGTGCCCCTCTTTACCTACTTAAGCCTCAGCAATGGCGGGCTCCCCTCTCCCAGCCTTGCTGCTGCCTTGCAGTTAGATCTCAGACTGCTGTGCTAGCAATGAGGGAGGCTCTGTGGGTGTGGGACCCTCCAGGCCAGGTGTGGGATATAATCTCCTGGTGTGCTAAGACCCTTGGTAAAGCACAGTATTAGGGAGTTACCCGATTTTCCAGGTGTTGTGTGTCTCAGTTTTCCTTGGCTAGGAAAAGAAATTCCCTTCTCCCTTGCGTTTCCCAGATGAGGCGATGCCTCGCCCTGCTTCAGCACTTGCTGGTCAGGCTACACACACTGACCAGCACTGATTGTCCGACACACCCCAGTGAGATGAACCTAGTACCTCAGTTGAAAATGCAGAAATCACCCGTCTTCTGTGTTGCTCACAGGTGGTAGCTGGAGGCTGGAGCTGATCCTATTCAGCCATCTTCCATTGAATTTTAATTCTTTCTGTATGTTGCACTTGTCCCAATCTTCTAGTTTCTCTTCCCATTTTTTTTTTTAACTTTTATTTTACGTTCAGGGGTGTAAGTGCAGGTTTGTTGCATAGGTAAACTTGTGTCATGGAGGTTTGTTATAGAGATTATTTCATTACCCAGGTATTAAGCCTAATACTCATTAGTTATTTTTTCTGTTAGCCTCCTTCCTTCCACCCTCCACCCTCCACCCTCCAAGAGGCCCTGGTGTGTGTTGTTCCCCTCTATGTGTTCTCATCATTTATTTCCCACTTATAAGTGAGAACATGTGGTATTCGGTTTTCTGTTTCTGTGTTAGTTTGCTGAGGATAACAGCCTCCAGCTCCATCCATGTCCCTACAAAGAACATGATATTCTTTTTTATGGCTGCATAGTATTCCATGGTATATATGTACCACATTTTTTTAATCCAGTCTATTATTCATGAGCATCTAGGTTGGTTCTATGTCTTTGCTACTGTGAATAGTGTTGCAATGAACACATTTGTGCATGTATCTTTATGATAGAATGATTATATTCCTTTGGGAAAATACTAAATAGTGGGATTAGTAGGTGGAATGCTATTTCTGTCTTTATGTTTTTGAGGAATTGCCACACTGTCTTCCACAATGATTGACGTATTTATACTTCCACCAACAATGTATAAGCCATTCTTTTCTCCACAGCCTTGCTAGCATATGTTGTTTCTTGACTTTTTAATAATCGTCATTCTGAGTGGTGTTAGATGGTATCTCATTGTGGCTTTGATTCGCATTTCTCTAATGATCAGTAATGTTGAACTTTCTTTCATATGATTATTGGCCACATGTATGTCTTCTTTTGAAAAGTGTCTGTTCATTTTCTTTGCTCAAGTTTCTATGGAGTTTTTGTTTTTTTTTCTTGTAAATGTGTATAAGTTCCTCATAGACTTTGAATATTAGACCTTTGTCAGATTGAATAGACTGCCAAAATTTTCTCCCACTACATATGTTGTCTGTTTCCTCTGATGGTAATTTATTTTGCTGTGCAGAAGCTCTTTAGTTTCATTAGATCTCATTTGTGGGATATATGGCTCTTATTATTTTGAGCTATGTTCCTTCTATACCTAGTTTATTGGGTGTTTTTAAGATGAATGGATATTGAATTTTGTCAAAAGTCTTTTCTGCATCTATTGAGATAATCATGTGGTTTTTGTCTTTATTTCTGTTTATGTGATGAATTACATTTATTGATTTGCAATGTTGGACCAATGTGCAAACCAGAGATAAAGATCCCATTTGTCAATTTTTGCTTTTGTAACAATTGCTTTTGACATCTTCATCATGATATCTTTGCCCATGCCTATATCCTGAATGGTATTGCCTGGGCTGTCTTCCTGGGTTTTTACAGCTTTGGGTTTTACATTTACATTTACATTGAGTTATTTGTGTATATTATATAAGGAAGGGGTCCAGTTTCTGTTTTCCACATATGGCTAGTCATTTATTCCAGTACCATTTATTGAATAGGGAATTTTTTCTCCATTGCATGTTTTTGTCCGGTTTGTCAAAGATCAGATCATTGTAAATGTGTGTTCTTATTTCTGGTTCTGTATTCTGTTTCATTGATCTATGTGTCTGTTTTTGTACCAGTACCATGCTGTTTTGGTTACTGTAGCCCTGTAGGATAGTTTAAAGTCAAGGTAGAGTGATAGTTCCAGCTTTGTTCTTTTTGCTTAGGATTGCCTTGTCTATTCAGTCTCTTTTTTTCTTCTATTTTAAAATAGTTTTCTGCCGTTCTGTGAAGAATGTCAATGATAGTTTAATAGAAATATCATTAGATTTATAAATTGCTTTGGGTTGTATAACTGACCATTTTAATAATATTGATTCTTTCTATCCATGAGCATGGAATGTTTTTCCATTTGTTTCTGTCATCTCTGATTTATTTGAACAGTGGCTTGTAGTTCTCCTTGTAGAGATCTTTCACCTCCCTAGTTAGCTGTATTACTAGGTATTTTATTCTTTTTGTGTCAGTTGAGAATGGTAGTTCATTCCTGATTTGGCTCTCAGCTTTACTCTTGTTGATGTATAGGAATGCTAGTGATTTTTTCACATTGATTTTTGTGCAAAATTTTTTGATCCTGATATTTCACTGAAGTTGTTTATAAGCTTGAGAAGCTTTGGGGCTGAGACTATGAGGTTTTCTAGATATCGGATCATGTCATCTGCAAGCAGAAATAGTTTTACTTCCTCTCATGCCATTTGGATGCCCTTTATTTCTTTATCTTGTCTGATTGCTCTGGTCGGAACAACTAAAATTATTTTGAATAGGCATGGTGAGAGATTGCATCCTTATCTTGTGCTCGTTTGGGAAGGAATGCTTCCAGATTTTACCCATTCAGTATGATGTTGGCTGTGGGTTTGTGATATATTGCTCTTATTATTTTGAGGTATCTTCCTTCAATACGTAGTTTATTGGGAGTTTTTAAGATGAATGGATATTTAATTTTATCAAAAGTCTTTTCTGCATCTATTGAGATAATCATGTGGATTTGTCTTTAGTTCTGTTTATGTGATGAATTACATTTATTGATTTGCAATGTTGGACCAACTTGCAACCCAGAGATGAAGCATACTTGATCATGGTGGATAAGATTTTGATGTGCTGCTGGATTCGGTTTGCCATTATTTTGCTGAGGATTTTTGCATCAATGTTCATCAAGGATATAGGCCTCAAATTTTCTTTTCTGTTGTATCTCTGCCAGGTTTTGATATCAGGATGATGCTGGCCTCATAGAATGAGTTATCTCCTCCCTTTCTTAAAATAACTTTACATATATAAAAATTTCATTTTGTAGAATGGCAATCTAAATGTCACCCTAACATAGTTCTCTTACTATATTCATTGCTGTCCCTTTACCATATGATTTATATAATAAAGAAAACGAGAAGCGTTACAAAGTTAATAAATAAGTGGAAAACTGAAAATGTAAATAATTGCTAATCTCATTTGTATAAAATTATCAGTGCTTGTCTTCTTCATCCTGTATCCTCATTTTCTTGCTTCATCCTATGCATACCCTATTCCTCACTTTCTGTCAGTTTATGTTTGCACAGGTTATTCATCAAATAGACAAATTAAAACTCTGGCAAATCCCTAGTTTCTTCCTCCTCATTATATCAAAGTACTGCTTCTCCTATTTCTCTGAACTTTTCTCTTTAGACAGCTTCCTATTTCCTATTCCCTAATGTGTAGATGTAGCTATAGATACAAAGAAATAGATATATTTAAACAAGTCTGACTTCAAAGGATAATGCTGATCAGTGTCACCTTTCAAAAGTCAGAGCTCCACTTGGGAAGATCCGAAGTATGGCATTCATTTGACACATCCTGGTAGTCTAACATCTGGTCTTCCAGAAATGTTGAATAATCCTTTCAATAAACATTTGCTAGGGAACCTCTAGTGCCAGGAAAAGTACTAAACATTGATGATAAAAGGACAGTTAGTTGAACAGTTCGTCTGATTTAACAAAGAATAGTCTGATCTCCAGTTTCCAGTCAAAATGCTTTCTAAAACAAAGGAGAAAAGACCCACAGTGATCCGTCCAAATATATTACTAAAAGCATGGCCGGGGAAGGAGTATAACAATAACAGCCAGCAAACAATGAAGCTAAACATGACATTAGGTTGAAATAATAACGAAATATAAAAGTAAAATTTTGCATATAAAATTTCAAATCTCAGGTAATATAAGTGACAAAGAACAAGGGAAATGTAAACATTTTCTCTTTCTTCCCCTTTTCAGGGGAATAATTTTGATGCTGAATATAAATATCTACTTCTAACTATTAATATGTGCATATCTAGGCTGGGTGTGGTGGCTCACGCCTGTAATCCCAGCAGTTTGGGAGGCTGAGGCAGAGGGATCACAAGGTCAGGAAATGGAGACCACCCTGACTAACACGGTGAAACCCCGTCTCTACTAAAAATACAAAAAAAAAAAAAAATAGCTGGGCGTGGTGGCAGGCACCTGTAGTCCCAGCTACTTGGGAGGCTGAGGCAGGAGAATGGGGTGAACCTGGCAGGCGGAGCTTGCAGTGAGCCGAGATGGCACCACTGCACTCCAGCCTGGGCGACAGAGCGAGAGTCCGTCTCAAAAAAAGAAAAAAATATATATATATATGCATATCTAAATGTGCTCGAGAATAACACAAATAGGAAGTAAATACTTACCAAAAATACTTGTATTTGTAGGTGTGATGATTCACACCTGTAATTTCAGCACCTTGGGAGGCTGAGGGTGGATTGCTTAAGCCCAGGAGTTTGAGGCCAGCCTGGGCAACATGACAAAACTCTGTCTCTACAAAACATATAAAAATTAGCCTGGCATAAAGGCACACACCTGTCGTCCCAGCTACCCAAGAGGCTGAGGTGGAAAGATCGCTTGAGCCTGGGAGGTTGAGACTGCAGTGAGCAGTGATTACACCACTACAGTTCAGCCTGGGTGACAGGGAGAACCTGTCAAAAAAAAGAGAGAGAGAAAAAAGAAAACTGCCTGTATAAACTTGATTTAATAAAGTATAATCAATTAAATAAAAGGCAAAATCATACAAAAAAAATGCAGAGCATGATAAAGAGAAAATTTATTAAGATTGTAGGGATAAGTCCAATTGTATCAATGATCAGAAAAATGTGAATGTATTAAAACAAGGAAAAAGGTATATTTGTACAAAACAAGATACTTAAAATTTAGAATCAACACTTCAATGTTGAAAATTTGAAACTGGTTGAAGTGGGTGATTTTTCTAGAATAAATATAAACTACTAAATTTTACTCTTAAAATGTAGAAAAACTGAAAACCTAACTTATCAAAAGCTATAGTGAAACATATTAAAAGAAAGTAAAAGTTATAATCATCACCATCATTATGATCAAGCACAGCGTGTGTGTATGTGTGTTGAGGTGGGTGAATTCTACCTATGTTTTTCCAAATTCTGATAATTTCTATTTAAAATTTTTTTCTAGACTATATAACTCCACAACTCAAGAGAAAGTAACATAAATCTGATGACAAAATTGGTAAGTAAAACTCAGAAATCAAAACCTAGAAAAATAGACATAATAACCATAAATAAAATATTGAAAGTTGACTACACCAGAAGGGAGATAAAATAAAAAGAGTGAGCTGTGTGTGAAGATGAGATGAGTTGGGATATTATCTGTTAGAGGGTTGCCTGTCATAGAGTAGAAATTCTTCCTCTGTGAAAATCCATGCAGGCTTTAGGTTTGGTTGGAGGAGAGACCTTAGAACTCAAGTGTAATGGTTTCGAGTTTGTTTGTTTGTTTTTGTTTTTTGAGATGGAGTCTCCCTCTGTTGCCCAGGCTAGAATGCAGTGGCGAGATTTCGGCTCACTGCAGCCTCTGCCTCCTGGGTTCCAGTGATTCTCCTGCCTCATCCTCCTGGGTAGCTGGTATTACAGGCGTGTGCCACCACACCCAGTTAATTTTTGTATTTTTAGTAGAGGTGGGGTTTCATCATGTTGGCCAGGCTGGTTTCAACTCATGACCTCAGGTGATCCGCCTACCTCTGCTTCCCAAAGTGCTAGGATTACAGGCATGAGCCACTGTGCCCAGCTGATGGTTTCACATTTTAATTTCAATGATGCAGGAAAACTGTCAATCACTTAACAGTAGGAAGGTGACTAAATATAACACACTAGAGAAAAGTTGTATAATTGCTGGGCACTATTAGGGGGTCCATGTGAGGTTATGATTATAAGTTTAAAGTGTTATTAGTATCTTTTTGTGTTTTTCTTGATTTAGTAATTTTCTTTTTATATTCATAATATTTTTCTTGACCTGGCTTAC
>NW_012110142.1:43090-46555 GCF_000951045.1 Mandrillus leucophaeus | reverse complement strand
GTGGCGAGATTTCGGCTCACTGCAGCCTCTGCCTCCTGGGTTCCAGTGATTCTCCTGCCTCATCCTCCTGGGTAGCTGGTATTACAGGCGTGTGCTACCACACCCAGCTAATTTTTGTATTTTTAGTAGAGGTGGGGTTTCATCATGTTGGCCAGGCTGGTTTCAACTCATGACCTCAGCTGATCCGCCTACCTCCGCTTCCCAAAGTGCTAGGATTACAGGCATGAGCCACTGTGCCCAGCTGATGGTTTAATTTTTTAATTTCAGTGATGTAGGAAAACTGTGTCAATCACTTAAGAGTAGGAAGGTGACTAAACCTAACACACTAGAGAAAAGTCGTATAATTGCTGGGCACTATTAGGGGGTCCATGTGAGGTTATGATCATAAGTTTAAAGTGTTAGTAGTATCTTTTTGTGTTTTTCTTGATTTAGTAATTTTCTTTTTATATTCATAATATTTTTCTTGATATGGCTTACTTATTTTTTTAAAATGATAAATCAAATTTTATACATGCATATCTTAGCTGAAAACCTGAAGTGGAACATTTTTCAGTGCCTTCGTTGTTACTGCTGTAAATTTATTCCAGATAATTGGTTTTCTTCTTCAGAGTCATCAGCTCCCAACTCTACTTTTTAAAACATCTATGTTAATTACAAATATGCTTGCAAATACATTGATTTTCTTTTGATCATTCTAATTTTTGGAGAGCTCTGAGCTCTCCAGTGTATATTAGTAGAACTCTTTTATCATCCAGTTAATTTTCGTTATTTAAATGTAAATTGTAGTTTCACTGGCAGGAGAATGGTGAGTGTGCCCACTAGGATTTCTTTAATTCTGAGGTTTATATATTAGAAATTTTCTGAAAGAATTACAATAATGTGGTTCTCTTAGTTCTAGCACTCATCTATTTTATTTCTGCTTTTACATTGTTGTTAATTTTCTCAGAAATCTTATAGAAAGCTACACATTTATAATTTAATTCTATCATATAAATACATAGTCCAAATAGTTTTCTATTTATAAAGGTAAGTTTTGGTGGGGTAGTTTGGGGGAGATGTACCTCCAGTTTTCTCTGTGATAAAGAAGACCTATTAAATGTCAGTCTCTTCACACATATTCCCCATATTCAATTCATACATATCTACCTATAGATATCAAACAGGGGAGCAAATGAAACTACTCATAAGCTAAGCTCAAATCATAAGTAGGAGACAAAATAATAACAATACAAACTTTGATACACATGTAAGTAGGAAAGTAAACATCAAAACCCAGCAGAGTCTTGAGTCGTCACCAAAACAGAAAGGTAGATGAAGACTGGTAGGAGACACTGAAGAGGAAGAGGGCAGATAGATCTGTTTCACATAAATCTATGTCAGCACATTTGAAAACCTAGATAAGGTGAATAATCTCTTAAAAAATACCGTCGTGAAAATTAGGAGGCAACAATGGTAGATATATGAATTTATGCATTTGTAAATGTCCATAGAACCACATATCACAATGAATGACTGAGTACTCTGAATAGTCACAAAACATAAAAATATTTAAGGTCACCAAAAATACCTATATAATTTCTATAAATACGAGTTAATAACAGTAACATTCTCTGATCTCAAAGCAATAAAACTAAAAGTTAAAATATAAGCAAACTAAAAACCAAAATCTATCATCATCAACCAAGATGTCTGGGATCCCAAGAACTGAATGCAAATTGAGATGAATGAATGTAACTGTGTTACGGTATGACAAATGTATTACATATCACACAAAATGAAGTGAAAGAAAAAAGAGGCTGAATTACACAATTCTGCAAAATGATGTCTGGAAACTGTAAGGCTAAAGATCAAAGGAACCATAAATAAACATCATTCTCTGGTTGGCACCTTGTTTCTCATTGGGTTATAGGTAAGCAATTATGAATTTGTTTTCTGCCTACTGAGATTGAACAGTGAAATAAATGGTGAATGGTGAGAACTATATTTCTCCATGTTGGAATAGGATATTATAGATACGCAGATAAGAAGGCTAGAATGAATCCTGTGGTGCTGTATTAGAGTTAGAAACATCAGTATGAACTTATATTTATCTGAATGTATTCACAGAATATAGATACAGACACCTTTATAGATATGTGTGTATACAATGGAGTGGTCATACATATATTAACCAAATCTGTTCCTTGAGAAGGCCTATAAACAATGACACCCTAGTAGCAATGAAAATGGCCAATGCAGAGATCTTCAAAATACCATCCTCTAACAAAAGCAAGCAGGTCTTTTAAAATAAATGAATAATTTTAGGGCTGAGGCTTGAGATATACATGATGAGCTTGCAATATCTGTAATGCCAGAAAGTAAGGAAGTTTTCTAAAAACAAAAGAATGGTGAAAAGGAGTTTTGGGAGGCTGAGGTGGGTGAACCAGTTGAGGTCAGGAGTTCGAGACCAGCCTGGCCAACATGTTGAAACTCCCATTTCTACCATAAAATAAATAAATAAGTAAATAAAAATTAGCCAGACATGGTAGCACACACCTGGAGTCTCAGCTAATAGGGAAGCTGAGGCACGAGAATTGCTTGAACCTGGGAGGCAGAGGTTGCAGTGAGCTGAGATCATGCCACTCCACTCCAGCCTGGGCAACAGAGTGAGACCATGTCTAAAAAAAAAAGAACATAGAAGCCAACCTGAAAGACAAAATAAATAATGCAACATTGGATTATAATTCAAAGGATAAAATAAGTATACCTGAATCAAATGAATATGAAAAAAGATTGAACAAATATATGAGGGAAAAATAACAAATCTTCCATATAGAAAAATTCCAAATAATACATGTAGAGTTCAGCAGTTTCCATCCCCCTTGAGAATAAACTGAACTTAGTGACTCACTGTCCCTGAATACAGCAGGTAAATAAACAAATAATAACTTTACAGATAAGAAACCTACTACCTTAACCAAATCATTAAATTAGCAACATCAGTGACAGCAAGTGGACATCATGTATTACCTGAAATCCAAAATATATTACCCAGGTGGTAAAATACTTGTACACTAATAATTACAAAACTTTGATGAAAAAAATTAAAGGAGACACAAATAAATGGAAAGACATCCTGTATTCATGAATAAGAAGACTTAATTTTGTTAACACTGTATATACTACCCAAAGCTATCTATAGCTTCAATGTGTTTCCTATCAAAATACCAATGACATTTTCTCATAGTGATAGAAAAATAATCCTAAAATACATATGGAACCATAGAAGGCCCTAAATAGCCAAAGCAATCTTGGGAAAGGAAAACAAAGCTGGAGGTATCACGTTTTTGACTTCAAAATATATTACAAAGCAACAGTAATTAAAGTAGTATGGTAATAGCATAAAACAGACATATGGATCAATGGAACAGAATAGAACAGAGATATAAGAAATAAACCCACACTTATACTATCAATTGATCTTTG
>NW_012110142.1:40426-43040 GCF_000951045.1 Mandrillus leucophaeus | reverse complement strand
TGGGAGGCAGAGGTTGCAGTGAGCTGAGATCATGCCACTCCACTCCAGCCTGGGCAACAGAGTGAGACCATGTCTAAAAAAAAAAGAACATAGAAGCCAACCTGAAAGACAAAATAAATAATGCAACATTGGATTATAATTCAAAGGATAAAATAAGTATACCTGAATCAAATGAATATGAAAAAAGATTGAACAAATATATGAGGGAAAAATAACAAATCTTCCATATAGAAAAATTCCAAATAATACATGTAGAGTTCAGCAGTTTCCATCCCCCTTGAGAATAAACTGAACTTAGTGACTCACTGTCCCTGAATACAGCAGGTAAATAAACAAATAATAACTTTACAGATAAGAAACCTACTACCTTAACCAAATCATTAAATTAGCAACATCAGTGACAGCAAGTGGACATCATGTATTACCTGAAATCCAAAATATATTACCCAGGTGGTAAAATACTTGTACACTAATAATTACAAAACTTTGATGAAAAAAATTAAAGGAGACACAAATAAATGGAAAGACATCCTGTATTCATGAATAAGAAGACTTAATTTTGTTAACACTGTATATACTACCCAAAGCTATCTATAGATTCAATGTGTTTCCTATCAAAATACCAATGACATTTTCTCATAGTGATAGAAAAATAATCCTAAAATACATATGGAACCATAGAAGGCCCTAAATAGCCAAAGCAATCTTGGGAAAGGAAAACAAAGCTGGAGGTATCACGTTTTTGACTTCAAAATATATTACAAAGCAACAGTAATTAAAGTAGTATGGTAATAGCATAAAACAGACATATGGATCAATGGAACAGAATAGAACAGAGATATAAGAAATAAACCCACACTTATACTATCAATTGATCTTTGACAAGGATGATGCTAAGAATACACAATGAGGAAAGGATAATATCTTCAACAAATGGCCATGGGAAAACCATATATCTACATGCAAAATAATGAAATTGAGCTACTTTTTTTGCATTATACACAAAATTCAAGGAAAATTTTATTAAAGATTTAAACAGAAAGCCTAAAATCTGAAAATCTTAGAGAGGAAATGCTTTATGGCGTTGGTCCAGGCAGTAATTTCTTGATTATGACACAAAAAGAACAAGAAACTAAAGGAAGAAAAGACATTGGGACTATATCAAACTAGAAGTCATCTGCAAAGCAAAGGAAAGAAACAGAGTCAAAATGCAACTGTCAGAGTGGGAGAAAATATTTGCAAGTCATATATCTGATAAAGAGTTAACATCTACAATTGCTACAAAGAGAATAAAATACTTAGGAATACAACTTACAAAGGACTTGAAGGACCTCTTTAAGGATAACTACAAACCACTGAATAAGGAAATAAGAAAGGACACAAACAAATGGAAAAAATATTTCATGCTCATGGATAGGAAGAATCAATGCTGTGAAAATGACCATACTGCCTAAAGTAATTTATAGATTCAATGCTATTCCCATCAAGCTTGTAGTGACTTTCTTTACATAATTAGAAAAAAATTACTTTAAATTTCATATGGAACCAAAAAAGAGCTTGTATAGCCAAAACAATTCTAAGCAAAAAGAACAAACCTGGAGGCATCACGCTATCTGACTTCAAACTATACTACAAGGCTATAGTAACCCAAACTGCATGGTACTGGTATCAAAGCAGATATATAGACCAATGGAACAGAACAGAGACCTCAGAAATAACTCCATACATCAACCATATGATCTTCAACAAACCTGACAAAAACAAGTAATGGGGAAAGGATTCCCTATTCAATAAATGGTGCTGGGAAAACTGGCTAGCCATATGCAGAACACTGAAACTGGACCCTTTCCTTACACGTTATACAAAAAATAACTCAAGATGGATTAAAGACTTAAAAATACAACCCTAAACCATAAAAACCCTAGCAGAAAACCTAGGCAATACCATACAGGACATAGGCATGGGAAAAGACTTCATGACGAAAACACGAAAAGCAATTGCAACAAAAGCCAACATTGATAAATGGAATCTAATTAACCTAAAGAGCTTCTGCACAGCAAGGGAAACTAGCATCAGAGTGAACAGGCAACCTACAGAATGGGAGAAAAATTTTTCAATCTACCCATCTGATAAAGTTCTAATATCCAGAATCTACTAGGAACTTAAACAAATGTATAAGAAAAAAAACCAACACCACCAACAAAAAGGATATGAATAGACACTTCTCAAAAGAAGACATTTGTGTGGCCAATAAACATAAGAACAAAAGCTCATCATCACTGATCATTAGAGAAATGCAAATCAAAACCACAATGAGATACCATCTCATGCCGGTCAGAATGGTGATTATTAAAAATTCAGGAAACAATAGATGTTGGCAGGGCTGTAGAGAAATAGGAACACTTTTACACTGTTGGCAGAAATGTAAATTAGTTCAACCACTGAGGAAAACAGTGTGGTGATTCCTCAAAGATCTAGAACTAGAAATACCATTTGACCTAGCAATCCCATTACTGTGCATATACCCAAAGGATTATAAATCATTCTACTATAAAGACACATGCACATGCATGATGAACAATGAGAATACATGGACCCAGGGAGGGGAACAACA
>NW_012110142.1:32650-38456 GCF_000951045.1 Mandrillus leucophaeus | reverse complement strand
GCAACTGTCAGAGTGGGAGAAAATATTTGCAAGTCATATATCTGATAAAGAGTTAACATCTACAATTGCTACAAAGAGAATAAAATACTTAGGAATACAACTTACAAAGGACTTGAAGGACCTCTTTAAGGATAACTACAAACCACTGAATAAGGAAATAAGAAAGGACACAAACAAATGGAAAAAATATTTCATGCTCATGGATAGGAAGAATCAATGCTGTGAAAATGACCATACTGCCTAAAGTAATTTATAGATTCAATGCTATTCCCATCAAGCTTGTAGTGACTTTCTTTACATAATTAGAAAAAAATTACTTTAAATTTCATATGGAACCAAAAAAGAGCTTGTATAGCCAAAACAATTCTAAGCAAAAAGAACAAACCTGGAGGCATCACGCTATCTGACTTCAAACTATACTACAAGGCTATAGTAACCCAAACTGCATGGTACTGGTATCAAAGCAGATATATAGACCAATGGAACAGAACAGAGACCTCAGAAATAACTCCATACATCAACCATATGATCTTCAACAAACCTGACAAAAACAAGTAATGGGGAAAGGATTCCCTATTCAATAAATGGTGCTGGGAAAACTGGCTAGCCATATGCAGAACACTGAAACTGGACCCTTTCCTTACACGTTATACAAAAAATAACTCAAGATGGATTAAAGACTTAAAAATACAACCCTAAACCATAAAAACCCTAGCAGAAAACCTAGGCAATACCATACAGGACATAGGCATGGGAAAAGACTTCATGACGAAAACACGAAAAGCAATTGCAACAAAAGCCAACATTGATAAATGGAATCTAATTAACCTAAAGAGCTTCTGCACAGCAAGGGAAACTAGCATCAGAGTGAACAGGCAACCTACAGAATGGGAGAAAAATTTTTCAATCTACCCATCTGATAAAGTTCTAATATCCAGAATCTACTAGGAACTTAAACAAATGTATAAGAAAAAAAACCAACACCACCAACAAAAAGGATATGAATAGACACTTCTCAAAAGAAGACATTTATGTGGCCAATAAACATAAGAACAAAAGCTCATCATCACTGATCATTAGAGAAATGCAAATCAAAACCACAATGAGATACCATCTCATGCCGGTCAGAATGGTGATTATTAAAAATTCAGGAAACAATAGATGTTGGCAGGGCTGTAGAGAAATAGGAACACTTTTACACTGTTGGCAGAAATGTAAATTAGTTCAACCACTGAGGAAAACAGTGTGGTGATTCCTCAAAGATCTAGAACTAGAAATACCATTTGACCTAGCAATCCCATTACTGTGCATATACCCAAAGGATTATAAATCATTCTACTATAAAGACACATGCACATGCATGATGAACAATGAGAATACATGGACCCAGGGAGGGGAACAACACATACCAGGGCCTGTCAGGGGGTGGGTGGAAAGGAGAGGGAGAGCATTAGGACAAATACCTAATGCATGCAGGGCATAAAACCTAGATGACGAGGAGAATAGCTGGAACCCAGGAGACGGAGATTACAGTGTGCCAAGATCGTGCCACTGCACTCCAGCCTAGCGACAGAGCAAGACTCCATCTCAAAAAGAGAGAGAGAGAGAGAAAAAAAAAACCTAGATGATTGGTTGATAGGTGCAGAAACTACCATGCTGCATGTATACCTACCTAATAAACCTGCACATTCTGCACATGTATCCCAGAACTTAAAGTTTTTTTAAAAAAAGAAAAAAGCATTAATATCCAAAATATATTAAAAACTATTACAACTAAGAGCAAAAACAAAAAACAAATTCAAATAACTTAATCATAAAATGGGCAACACATTTGAGTAGACATTTTTCCAAAGACATACACATGGTCAACAGATATGTGAAAAGATACTCAACATAACTTATCAAGGAAATTCAAATCAAAACCACAATGATATATCACTTACACCTGTTGTGATGGCCATTATAAAAGAAAATAAAAAGTATTTGTAGGATGTGAAGAAATTGGAATCCTTATACCTTGGTGGTTGAAATATAAAATAGTTCAGCAGCTATGGAAATAATATGAGATTCCTCAAAAATTTTAAATAGAACTAACATAAGCCAGTAATTTCACTTCTGAATATATATATACACAAAGGAATTCAAATCACTATATTGAACAGACATATCTAATATCATGCTTATTGCAGCGTTATTCACAATGGCCAAGATATGGAAACAACCTAAATATCCATGGATAGATGAATGGACATATTGTGGTATATACATAGATGAAATATTATTCACCCTTAAAAATGGATTTCTGCCATCATTATAAGTAAAATTAGCCAGTCGCAGAAGGACAAATACTGCATGATTTTGCTTATATGATGTACCTAAAATAATCAAACTCAAACACAGAGAGAAGAATGGTGGTTGTCAGGGCCTAGGTTGAAGGGCAAATGGGGAGTTGCTCTTCAATATATAAAAGGATATAAAGGCACATATATGATATAATATATACGATATATACATATGTAAAGGGTATATAAAGAATATGAAGGGATATAAAGTTTTAATTATACAAGCTGAATATATTCTAGAGATTTGCTGTACAATATTGTGTCTATGGTTAACAATATTGTGCACTTAAAAATGTCTTAGGAGGGTAGATCTTGTGTTAAATATTCTTTCAACAATAAAAAGAAAAGAAGTTTATATGGGAAAATAAACCTCTAAGTATATGTATGAAAATTCAAAAGAAGAAAAGCAATGAAGGAATAAGAGAACTAAATATAGTACGTATAAACCTCCTATAATTAAAATAACATACTAATGCAGAAATACACAAATAAACCAATCGAACAGAATAGAAATTCCAAATATAGGCCAATGTGCATATGAAATTTTAGTACATGATAAAGCAGGCATCTCACATCAGTTAGGTGTTTAGTAATTTTAAAATTCATAAAGTTTTAAAACCTAAAGAGTCAGTTGGACAATGTTAAGATTCACACCTGATATAATTCTATAGAACAATTTCCAAATAGATCTGAAATATAAATACCAAGCAAAACAGAAAAGATAATAATTTATTATGTGGTGGATGAAGGCGTTTTCTCTTTTTTGTTAAAATCCACAAGCAATAAAAAACATATTGATGATTTAACCACTTGAAAAAATATTTTCATAGAAAAAATCATAAGCAAAGCCAAAAGAAAAAAAGAGAAAATATTTTCCATAAATACTACATTAAAAGGAGCAAAAGGCTAATCTATTTGATATATAATGAGCATTTAAAAATCTTATAAAACAAAATTTAATGCATAAGTAGACCCCCAAATATACAAAATCACGAGGAAACTGTTTACAACATAAGATTTACATTCAAAAAAAGCTTACATTGAATCATTTTTAAAACACTCAACTTTTCTCATAATAAAATATGAAGATTAAAGTTAGATACCACTTCTCACACAATCAGCAAAAATTTTAAAGTTAAACAACATGCTCTGTTGGCAAGGCTATGAAGGAAATAGTCCTCTCATTTACTCATGTGGGAGTGAAAACTTGGACCACACATATAAGAGGAAATTAGGCAATTAACACAAAATTACCCTTTCCTACTCCTAAAAATTTATGTTAGGTACTTTATACTATGAAATAACATATGTTCAAAGTTATTTGCAATGGTATTACATGTAAAAGCAAATATTAAAAAATACTAATATTCACCTGTAGGAGACTGAGTATAAACAGACAATTATGCAGCTGTAATAATAATTAGAAAGATTCAGATGAGCTCATATGGAGTGATTTCCAGGATACAGTGTTAACTAAATATAAGTATTTAAAAGTAGAAGAAAGCCCAAGTATATTTCTATATTGATTTCAGTGAAAACCCCCTGTATCTTAATTTTTCTATTAAATTTATTTCACATGGAGTTTGAACTTAAAATCAAATAATGTCAATTAACACAGTTAGAAAATTCTCAGTGTATAGACTGACATCCACATTCACATTTTTCATTTTCCAAGGTAAGGTGAAGTCACAAATAGAACTTTAAGAAATCACCTGCTCAATCTGATACAGCTCCAGCAACCTCAAGGGGATTCAATGTTGAAGGAAGTAAATTTCTTTTTTTAATCCCATTTTCTCTTTTTTGTCTTGTTTTTTGTTTGTTTATGATCATCTTGACAAATGCCAACTTTTACATAAATGTTTGCATTTCGAGTGATGAGAGGAAGACGAAGTCATCTATATGTTCTCTAGAAAGCCAACCTGTATATATTAGTGTGGAAATAAGTAGCTAAGATTTACCAAGAAACAAATACAATAATTTCTTAAAATATAAAGCTCCCTGAGATTATATTTGGAAATAAAAAGTAATATGTGCCTTATTTTCTTTTTAAAAGAACTACATTTTGCTGGTGGGAAATCAATATTTCTGAAAGGTTAGAGCGTTAGTTATTTTGGAATGCTTATGGCAATGATGATCACATTGACATTGGTTTGACTGCTTCCAGGTTGGGAGCACATATCAGATGGGAAAGGTAATTATAAGGTCCTTGAGGTAATTTATTCTGACCCTTTAATATCTGATGATACATTAACGAGGCAGTTAAAATCTCTAGGCTAAAAAGCAAGTTAGGTTATATCACAACCAAAGTTACTAAAGAAAAGCCAAATAGAGTAATCTTAACAGAATTTACTCCTCTTGCATGACTCTACACTTAGACAAGGTCGCATTCAATATTTTTAAAAAATAAATCTGCTAAGTTTTCCTACTTTACATGCCCTGTTTTGCTTCTCTGTTTTAATAACTGAAATTCTCAAAAATTATCAAGGGAAATTTTAAATTAGTGTGTTTTGGAAAGAAATTTAGCTCATATTTAGCCCTGAGAATCTGATTCTCAGTGAACTTTATGTCCTTTGCCAGTTCTATCTATCTGTCTATCG
The DNA here is from genome assembly GCF_000951045.1 of Mandrillus leucophaeus. NCBI lineage: Eukaryota > Metazoa > Chordata > Mammalia > Primates > Cercopithecidae > Mandrillus > Mandrillus leucophaeus. The sequence goes on along the minus strand of NW_012110142.1, from coordinate 33,517 downwards.
TCTATCTATTTTATTTATTTTATTATTTTAGGTTCGGGGGTACAGATGCAGGTTTGTTACGTGGGTACATTGTGTGTCACTAAGGCTTGGTATATGAATAAATCTGTTACCCATATGGTGAGCATAGAGTTAAAATCTGTTAGAAAATACCTAGAGAACAGTACTCAAGTACCTTTTGCTTCTTGTACAGCATACACTTTTGCTTTTACAATCTACGTATATATATATATAAATAAACTTTCTCTGGAGATAGTTTGACAGATACCTTAGCTTTTTCCATTTTGAGGAGGTAGTAGAAAAAGTTTTCTGAAGAATGCAAAACAGTCAAAGGGCTTTCAGAGGAAAAAGTATATTTACATACTCTGACATACCTTGTAAGCGCAAATTATTAGCAAGCATAATTATAATATTAGAATTCATATCTATTGGCAGTATAGGAAATTTTTAAAAAGAGAGAGAAAAAGTAAAATTCTACTTGTAAGGAAAAAAGGAATGAGAAAAGAGTAATGTTAAGTGTGAAAGGACTTGACTACATATCTATAATTTAATGTCAAATGTTCCAAAAATGTAAGATGTTATCTAAATAAATGTTCTTTGGTTTAATGATATTCAGTTGCCTTGAGAGTGTGGAAATATTCTCAATCAATTTCCTCTGATTAAAACATTTTAACTTGTCAAATTATTATTCCTTTTTGAGACAGAATCTCACTCTATTGCCCAGGCTAGAGTTCAGTGGTGGGATCATGGCTCACTGCAGCCTTGAATTCCCACGCTTATGTGATCCTCTTGCCTCAGCCTTCCAAGTAGCGGGGACTACAGGCATGCAACCACCATGCTCACCTACTTAATTTCTCTCTCTCTCTCTCT
>NW_012110142.1:24770-31451 GCF_000951045.1 Mandrillus leucophaeus | reverse complement strand
TGGTTCCAATTGCATCCCTGGTTCCCCATAGCAATGAGCATGACAAGGTATTGTCCACTCTCTAAGTTCCCAGTTTCATTTGTTACAAATAGGGAGTGAAAAGAGAGCTACCCTGAGAGTTAAAAATTATTTTTTGTTCTCACCATAAACTAGGACTTTCTAACTTTGCTTAGGCCTATATTATTTCTGCAGAATATACTTAATAGCTTCAGACAACACAATTTCAGTTGCTCTGTATGGTAATAACTAGTTTCATATTGAGCATTGTAAAATACAAACCAATATAGACTTAGAGCTAGGTAAATATATCTCTCGGTTTTCTGACGTTCACTGAAGGAAAGGTGAAGATGGAAGGAATCTAAATAATGTTGATGCCACTTACTTGGCATTCTCAAAATAATACCTAGCTACAAGTATTATTTTAAAACTTTATTATCTGTCTAAATCCTAAGTCTTGTTTCTGATGAATTCTAAAAGCAGCTCTCAGTATTATGCTTTTACGATGCTAAATTGTTGTTATAACTGAAATTTCATTAAACCTGAACATGTTTTAGAGGGATAGGCACTTTCTAGAAATTCTGTACATGGAAAAAATCATAAGATCCTCCCCTGATGACTTACTGAATGCAGTTAAGTAAATTAATCATTTTTGCTGTCTCTGACATGATAAAGTTGTTTGGCACAAATGAAGGCATATACAAAATTGATGGGCAATTTCTTTTGAATTACAATTGAGATGGGATGAGCTGCCAAGATTTCTTTTATGAAGCAATTGCACAAGTGTCTCTTGGGCTGAAATTCTTGTCAGAAAATGTTTAACTCAGGCTGTGCTACTTATTTAAAACATGCCCCATATCTAGTGTACACACCCAGCTGAAATCAGCCAAGAAATGTCAGATTTCTATTCTTAATTATCCAAAATAGAATCAATTCTAATAACATGGAATGAGCCCTTGTGTGTGTTAGGTGTCTTTAGTTGTTATCTCAGCTAGGCCTCTATCACTCACTGTGTAATCTTTGCTATGACTCCAAACCTGTCTGGTTTTCCTTCTCTCATCTATAAAAGACAAGAAATGGTTTGAATCGCTGGTTTTCCACTTCATAGTCTGTTATGGGTTAAATTGTGGTTCTCCCAACATTTATATGTGGAACCCCTAACCCCCAGTACTTCAGGATGTGATCTTACTGGGGAATAGGGTTGTTGCAGGTGTAATTAGTTAGGTTAAGATAAGGTCATACTAAAGTAGGTTGGGTCCCTCAATCCAATAAGGTTAGTTTCAATTTGGAATAGTACAGTAGAATGGGACAACCAGTTAACAAGGAGTAAGAAAAGACATGCTAGTCAACTACTGTTTGACAAATCAAGATGATGTTCTATAATAAAGTATGATGTAAATACTCTTTAATTGCAGACAGCACAAGTTGTAAAAATTTTTAGTTCTGTTTAGGAATCATTTAGCAAAGAATCATGAGTAATATTTTATAAATAATTTTTTAATGGGAGAAAATTCTAGCACATTCATGCAGATAGTGCTATAGTATGGTGAGCTGAAAATTAGCACCTAGAGATATCCAGATCCTAATCCCCAGAACTTTCAAATATTTTCTTATATAGCAATAGAGATATTGCAGATATGATTAAATGAAGGATATTAATATTGAAAGCTAACATAGATTATCTGGGTGGGCCGTAAATGTAATCACAAGCATCTTAATAGAAAGGTGGCAAAGGGAGATTTCACTCTAGAAGAGGAACAGGAGATATGATGACAGAACAAGAGATTGGCATGGTGTGATGAAGGATTACAAGCCCAGGATTTTGGGAGTCCTCCAAATGCTGGAAAAAGAAAAGAAATGAATTATCTCCCCAGCACCTCCAGAAAGAATGAGCCCTACTTACACTATATTTTACTCCAGGGAAACTGACTTTGAACTTCTGACCTCCAGAACTCAAAGAATACGTTTTTGTTGTTTTAAGCCACTAAGTTACAGCAAGAGTAAAATAATACATATAACATCTCTCACACTTTTTTAAAAAAAATTAGAATTCTTTCCTCTCCCCTTTCTACATAATTCCCTGTCAATCTAAAACAGTATAGCCAGATCACTCCAAAGTTTTCCAACTCAATGGATTCAGGAAGAATGAGTCATTAATAGGTAGGGAAGCTTTTCCCCTCTGCTCTACCGTGCAAGAGGAAGTTTTTATACCTGTTTAACTCAAAGTAATGATAGGTAGATACCTACTGCACACATAATCAATTACCAGAAACACTGTGAATATGAAATGTATCATTGAACTATCAACTCAATACATAGCAACAAGCTACTACTGTTGGACTGTCATCTACAGGGAGGGGTTTTCTGAGGCCTTTCAAATCATACTAGTTCATATTAGGTGTTGTACAAATCGGAAGATATAAATCAGAGGATACAAGTTGTCTGAGCCATTGAATGTACACTTATTGAAATAAATGTCCATGCCCATTTTCAACCTAAAAGCAAAAATTTTATGAATTTTAAGAATTCTCAATTTTGAGTCACTGCCAACCTACCTGGTGATTGTCATTAATTGGAGTAAAAATATTCTTTTTAATTTTTATTTTAGGTTTGGGGTACTCATGTAGGTTTGTTATAAGGTCAATTGCATGTTATGGGAGTTTGATGTACAGATTATTTTGTCACCCAGGTAATAATCGTAGTGATTTGGATAATCTCCCTCCTTCAACCCTCTACCCCAATGTAGGCTCTGGTGTCTACTGTTCCCTTCTTTGTGTCCATGTGTACTCAAAGTTCAGCTCCCACTTATGAGTGAGAACCTGCATTATTTGGTTTTCTGCTTCTGCATTAGTTTGCTTATGATAATGACCTCTAGCTTCATCCACACTGCTGTAAAGGACATTATCTCATTCTTTTTTATGACTGCATAGTATTCCACATTGTATATGTACTACATTTTCCTTATCCAGTCTATCACTGATGGGCATTTAGGTTGATTCCATGTCTTTGCTATTGTGAATAGTGCTGCAATTAAGGCAGGTGTACATCTGTCTTTATGGTAGGATGATTTAAATTTCTTGGGATATATACCCAATAATGGGGTTGCTGGGTCAAATAGTAATTGTTTTAAGTTATTTGAGAAATTGTCATGCTGCTTTCCACAATGGCTAAACTAATTTACATTCCCATCAGCAGTTTATAAGCATTCCCTTTTCTCCACAACCTCACCAGAATTTACCTTTTTTATTTTTTTAAAAGTAGTCATTTTGACTAGTGTGCGATGGTATCTCATTGTAGTTTGATTTCCATTTCTTTAATAATCAGTGATGTTGAGCATTTTTTCCTATGCTTATTGGCTGCATGTATGTCTTCTTTTTGAAAACTGTCTTTTCATGTCCTTTGCCTGCATTGTAATGTAGTGGTCTTTTGCTTTTTAATGTGTTTAAGTTCCTTATAGACTCTGGGTATTAGACCTTTGAGGGGTGCAGTTTGCAAACATTTCTCCCCCATTCTGTAAGTTCTCTGTTTACTCTGTTGATAGTTTCTTTTGCTGTGCAGAACTCTTTTGTTTAATTAGGTCTCATATGTCAATTTTTGTTTTTGTTGCAATTGCTTTTGTTATCTTCCTCATGAAATCTATCCCAGAGCCTATGTCCAGAAAGATATTTCCAAGTTTACCTTCCAGGGTTTCTATAGTTTTTGGTTTCAGACTTAAGTCTAACTTATCTTGAATTCATTTTGATACATGGTATAAGTGGTTTAGTTTCAATTTTCTGCATATGGCTAGGCACTTATTCCAGAACCAGTTATTGAATAGGTGTCCTTCCCCGGGCTTTTTTTTTGTTCGGTTTGTTGAAGATCAGATTGTTGTAGGTATGTGGCATTTTTGCTGGGCTATGTGTCTATTTTTGTACTACTACCATGCTGTTTTGGTTCCTATAGCCTTATAGTATACTTTGAAGTCAGGTAACATGATGCCTCCAGCTTTGTTCTTTTTGCTTAGGGATTGCCTTTACTATTTGGGCTCTTTTAAGTTTCGTATAAGTTTTTAAATAGATTTTTTTTAATTCTGTGAAGAATGTCATTGGTAGTTTGTTAGGAATATCATTGAATGTGTAAATTGCTTTGGGCAGTGTGGCCATTTTAACAATATTGAATCTTCCTATTCATTATCATGGAATATTTTTCAATTGTTTGTGTCCTTTCTGACTTATTTGAGCAGTGTTTTGTAATTCTCATTGTAGAGATTTTTCACCTCTCTGTGTAGCTGTATTCCCAGGTATTTTATTATTTTTGTGGCTACTGGGAATGGAGTTGTATTCTTGGCTCTCAGCTTGGATGTTGCTGGTATATAGATATGCTACTGATTTTGGTACATTGATTTTGTATCCTGAAACTTTGCTGAAACCATTTTTCAGATCTAGGAGCTTTGGACTGAGACTATTTGGTTTTCTAAGTATAGAATCATATTGCCTGCAAACAGATATAGTTTGACTTCATTTGTTCCTATTGGGATATGTTTTCTTTCTTTCGTTTGCTTGACTGCTCTGGGTAGGACCTGCAATGCTAAGTTGAATAAGAATAGCAAGAATGAGCATCCTTCTCTTGTTTCAGTTCTCAAGGGGAATACAGTCAAAGTATTTTTTTAAAAATATATTTCCAAACAATGAAAATATATTTTCTGCCTTGACTCTTCCATTCTTGTTGAAATGACCATTGCGGTAGATATTTCTCCTGACATAGGATAAAAGGAGATCAAATTTATTCAAGAAACTCAAGATTAGCCTCCAATGTTTTTAATTTATTAATAAAGGGGTCACTTTTATTCTGTAGGGTAATAATTTATTTTATTTTGTTATATAGTAAATAATATCAATGCATATGCTAACAATGCGACAAAATAAGAAGAAGAAAATGAAGACGTCAAATGGTTAAAACCCGATAGTAAAGAGAACATTTAGAAATCAGGCAGAAAAAAATAACATATTACATACGAGGAAAAATGTAGAATACCTGCTGACTTTTTATTGGGAATAAAGCAATTCAGGAGACAATAAAACAATAACTTTAAAGTGATAAAAAGTATGTTGACACAAATACAACAACACTTCCCTAAAGGGTCTATTATGCTGTTGAAAATCTTTCAAAGGCAAAGTAAAGAAAATTTGTCTCCAGCAGGTCTGTACTATAAGAAATGTTACAATAAATTCTTCAAGGGGAAAACTAAAAAAGCTAAAGGTAGCAGATAGAAACTTGTTTCTATACAAAGGAGTAAACATTATTTAAAATAGTAAACCAATGGAAAGAAGAAGATAATATTTTCTTCATTTGATTTCCTTAAAAAGGAATTAACTGCTGAAAGCAAAAATAGCAACAATGTAGCATGTTTTATATCATATGTAAAAATAAAAGAAGTGATAATAATGGTACAAAAAATGCAAGAGGGTATAAAAAAATGTTGCTAATTTTTAAAAATATTTCCCATGGAGTAGAATAATATTATTTGGAGGATAATGTAATAATTTAAAGATGTTTACTGTAAGCATCAGAGAAACCAGTAAAATTAAAGTATAGGACTATCAGTCAAAAAACGAAAATAAAATTGAATACAGCAGTGGATGTTATAATACTGAAAGCAGACAGGAAAAGAAAGGTAAGGAATAAAGAACAAATGGAATACATAGAAAACAAATAGCAAGATAGTACACTTCAACACCAATATATTGATGATTTTATTAAATACAAATAAAAAATAGTCTTTCAGACTGGATATTTTAAAAAAAAGGAGACCATCTATTTGCTATTACAGATAACACACTTAAAATAAAAATATTGATAACTTAAAATAATGTAAAATAAACATCATGTAAACCCTAATCATGAGAAAACTGAGACTTTGTTAATAGTACTCCAAGTAGATCTCAAAAAATAAATATTACTAAGAATAAAAATAGTCAAGATGAAATAATTCTAAATATGTAATGTTTGGTAAGAGTATGTCAAAACAACAGGAGCAAAAACAACAAAATTGAAGGATAAATAAATGCATCTGCAATAGTTACTGGTGATTACAACAATGCTCTCTCAATACTAGAGAAAAGCAGTAGATGTAAGTTTATAGGAAAATATAAGACCTGAACAGCACTATCAAATGAATTTACACAATTAAATTTTTAGACCTCAACACTCAACTAGAGCAGAATATACATTCTTTTCCAGTGAACACAGAACATTCACAAATATCCATATACTAGTTCATAAAACAAAACTCAACAAAGTAAAGCAAAAATAGAGATAAACTATAGCTATAATTTGTAAGAAAAAGATACCTAGATGAAACACAAGTATTTGTGAATAGAAAAAAAATTACAGTAAGAAAGTCCAAGGGACAAAGAAGAAATCACTAAGGACATTGGTAAATCTGTTAAACTTAATGATATTGAAATACAAATGCCAAACTTTAGGAATAAAACTGACATAGTACTTAGAGGGCAATTCATAATTTTAAAAATCTATATTAAGAAATAATAAGGTCTAAATCAGTATCTGAGACATACGCAGCTGGAAAAGGAGTAAAACCACCATTAGTAGAAGAAATGAAATGATAAGGTTAAAGCAAACATTACTAAAATACAAAACATAAAAGAGAAAACAAATGACATTGAAAGCTTTTCTTGGAAAAGA
>NW_012110142.1:22302-23845 GCF_000951045.1 Mandrillus leucophaeus | reverse complement strand
ACAGAAACAAATCCACACACTTTCAGTGAATTCATGTTTTAACAATGGTGCCAAGAACATACATTTTATTGTTAGCCTCTTCAGTAAATAGTCTGGGAAAACTGAATATCCACATGCAGAAGAATGAAACTAGACCCCTCCCAATTCTCTCTCTATCTATAAAAATCCAATCAAAATGGATTAAAAACTTAAAATCTAAGACCTGAAACTATGAAACTAGTACAGCAAAACTTTAGAGAAAATCTCCAGGGCATTGGTCTGGGTAAAAATTTCATGAACAATACCAAATAAGCACAGGCAACCAAAGCAAAAATAGACAAATGGAATCATATCAAGTTAAAAAGTTTCTGTACTACAAATGACACAGTTAACAAAATGAAGAGACAACCCACAGAATGGGATAAAATATTTGCAAATTACCCATCTGTCAAGGGATTAATAACCAGAATATATAAAGAGCTCAAACTACCACATAATAGAAAAATCTAATAATCTGATCAAAAATATTTGAATAGACATTTCTCCAAAGAAGACATACAAATAGCAAACAGGCATATGAAAAGGTGCGCAACATCATTGATCCTCAGAGAAATGCAAATCAAAACTTCAATGAGATATTGTCTCACCCCAGTTAAAATGGCTTATATCCAAAAGATGGGCAATAACAAATGCTGGCGAGAATGTGGAGAAAAGGCAAACCTTGTACATTGTTGGAGAGAACATAAATTAGTACAACCAGCATAGTGAACAGTTTGGAGGTTCCTCAAAAAACTGAAAATTCAGCTACCATATGATCTTGCACTCCCACTGCTGGGTATATACCCGAAAGAAAAAAAAATCAATATATCAAAGAGATATTTACACTTCTATGTTTGTTGCAGCACTGTTTACAACAGCTAAGATTTGGAAGAAACCAAAGTATCTCTAAATAGATGAATGGTTAAAGAAAAGGTGGTACATATACACAATAGAGGACTATTCAGTCATAAAAAGGAATGAGATCCAGTTGTTTGGCAACAACATCAATGGAACTGGAGATCATTTTGTTAAGTGAAATAAGCTAGGCACAGAAAGACATACATTGCATGATCTCACATATTTGTGGGATCTAAAAATCTAAACAAACTAATGGACATAGAGAGTAGAAGAATAGTTACCAGAGGCTGGAAAGGACAGTGAAGTAGTAGGGGGAGGTGGGGATGCTTAATGGGTACCAAAAAAAAAAAATGGAAAGAATAAAGACCTAGTATTTGGTAGCACAACAGGGTGACTATAGTCAATAATAACATCATTGTACGTTTTAAAATAGCTTAAAGATTGTAATTGGAATGTTTGTAACTCCAAGGATGCTAGAGGTTAGAAATATTCCATTCTCCATGATGTGCTTATTTTATATGCATGTCTATATCAAAACATCTCATGTACCCCATAAATAGTAGGGTACACCTCCTATGTTCCCACAAAAATTTAAAAAACTGAAAAAGACAAATATCAAGAATTAAAAAGGGAACATTACTGTAGATTGTAAACATATTTTTAAAAG
>NW_012110142.1:19298-22252 GCF_000951045.1 Mandrillus leucophaeus | reverse complement strand
AGGCTGGAAAGGACAGTGAAGTAGTAGGGGGAGGTGGGGATGCTTAATGGGTACCAAAAAAAAAAAATGGAAAGAATAAAGACCTAGTATTTGGTAGCACAACAGGGTGACTATAGTCAATAATAACATCATTGTACGTTTTAAAATAGCTTAAAGATTGTAATTGGAATGTTTGTAACTCCAAGGATGCTAGAGGTTGGAAATATTCCATTCTCCATGATGTGCTTATTTTATATGCATGCCTATATCAAAACATCTCATGTACCCCATAAATAGTAGGGTACACCTCCTATGTTCCCACAAAAATTTAAAAAACTGAAAAAGACAAATATCAAGAATTAAAAAGGGAACATTACTGTAGATTGTAAACATATTTTTAAAAGTTAGAGAATATTAAGAATTTTATGATAAAAATTAGCAAAAAATGTCCAATGTAAAGAAATGAGGAAAAGAAAATATAAGTAATGAAATACATTGGGAAACAAGGGAAACAGAAACAGAATGATATACCTAAATATACTTTTTTCAGGAATTTCATAAATATTGTCTAATTCATCAAGGTTCAACAAGCTAGATGAAATGCAAAACATTTTCAAGATATCATTATTAAAATATATTTAAGAATACATGCAAAACGAATAGTCTAGAAATATATTAAAGATACTGAATTCACAATTAAAAATTAATATAAAGTTAATCCCAAACCCTGGTCACAAACCCTGGTCACTTTATTAGAAAACCCTATCAAACATTTAAGAAAGATATAATAATTCTACTAAGAAGTCAGAAAATAAAGGTGAAAAATAACACTTTCCAATACATTTTACTAGACTATTATCCTAATACTTAAAGCAGACAAAAATATTGTAAGAAAAGAAAATTGTAGCAAACTTCCTCGTGAATACAGATCCAAATATGCTTAGAAAAATAATAACAAATTGTATCCAGCAAAGTATAATTTATTTTAGCAATGAAAGATCAGTTAACATTAGAAAACTAAATCAATTTAATTTACCACATTAAGAAAATAAAGAAAAAGGCCATAAGTCATTGTAATAGATGCAGAGAAAGCATATCAAAATTACAAACCCATTAATGTTAAAAACTTGAAGAAACATAAGAACAATGAAAAACATCTACCATAAAATTAAGAACAAGGCAATAAATTGACTATTCATTTTTTTTGAATCAAAACAGATGCAGAGCTTTATATCTAAGTCATATTGAAGACAGAAAGTAAAATAAACATTGAGCATTTTTTTAAATGAAAAAGGAAAGAAAAAGTCAAAACTTTGATCTATAACTCATCCAGACTCTGCAAAGACCAAATATTATTTTTTAAAAAATTAAAACTATAGAACTTCCATTAGAAAACATCCTATATAATTTGTGCAAAAAAGTTAAGGGAAAAATGTTAACTTGCAAATTGAATATCAAAATTTAAATTTTTGCACCTTAAAAGACAGCATTAAAAATTAAAAGGCAAGTATTTACAATACTTATTTCAGTTGAAAGACTGGTATTCAAGATTACATATATTTTAACTTACACAGCCTAAAATAAAAAAGCAAACAACTTAACTAAAAATGTTTAAAATATCACCAAAGGATATCAGGAAGATATTTTTACAGTAATACAACTGTTTTATATCTTGATTATGGTATTGGTTATAAAACTGTGCTTTTATTAAAATTCATTAAATTCTATGCCAAAGTAAATAAGTTTTAGTGTATGTAAATATAAAAATTAATCAAAATATTTTAACAGTTTCTTCCAAAAAATATAAGCCAATAAATACATGAAAGGATGTTAAGCATCATTACAACTAGGAAGATACAAGTTAAAACCCCTACACAGTCTACAGTTAAAATGACTAGAAATACCTAGTGTTTACAAGAATGTTTTAGAGCAACTGGAATTTTTATTCATTGCTGTTCAAAGGATAAAATGGTACAACCACTATAGAAAATAATCAGTTCACAAAGAATTGCATATATACTTACTAAGTGACAGTATTTCAACTCATGAATATTTAGTCAAGAGATATAAAAATTTGTATTTATGGAAATTCTTGTACTTAACCATAGCTCTCCTTATTCACGATGGTCCCAACCTAAAAGCAATCAAATATCTATAGCCTAATGAATGGATAAACAAATTGTGGAATATACAAGGACATATAGATCAGTAATTATAGTTAATAAGCTACTTATTATGCAGAATATGTATGATCCACTACAACATCATACCCAGTGATAAAAGCCAAGACCAAGAGTCTATACTGTAAACTTTTGCATATGTAATAGACTAGAAATGGCAAAACTAAATCATAGTAATTTGCTAAGAAAGTAGATCTTATGTTGAGTTCTTTCACATTAATAATAACTTAAAAATAAATATATTAAGCAATAAATAATAAATCAAGAAGGTTGGAAGAAACATTGGAGTGATAGATTTGTTTATGGCATTGACTGTGATGATGGTTTCACAGGTGTGTATGTATCTCCAAATTCATCAAGTTGCACATATATTAAATATGTACAGCTTTTTAATGTCAACTATACCTCAGTAGTGCTTACAAACATACACACACATAGGAAGGCACATTAGTGATTTCCAGGAGCCTGGAGGTAAAAAAAACAGGGTAGGAAGAAATGCTTGTGGGAGGATGACTGAAAAGGGAACCAAGCAAACTCTCTGGAGTGATGAAAACATTCTACATCATGACTGTAGTGGTGGTTATAGGAAGGTATAATTTTGTCAAAACTCATTAAAATGAATGTTTAAAACAAATGCGTCTTTTTGTGTACTATATAGCTTAATAATGTTGATCAAAAAGAAAAATGCATAGAATATACATTTCTAACACAATTCTAACACATGTCTGCTACATGTGGCACACAGAAGATTAAAGAAGAGTTTAGAGAAAATATTTGTCAAAGAGCAGTCTAGTC
>NW_012110142.1:14355-15673 GCF_000951045.1 Mandrillus leucophaeus | reverse complement strand
TTCTTTGACAGACAAGAAAACGATAAATGATGCAATAAGAAAATGGTAAAATAAGTTCTTCCAGAGAAAGTGTGAATTACCACTAAGCACAGGAAGAGTGCTCAATCTCCTTAGGAAAACATAAATTAATAGGACAGTGGCATATAACTTATCAATCATCAGATTTGAAAAATTTAAAAAGTCCAAGGATATAAATAAATTACTCAGTTGATTTTAGAGTAAGTAGATATAATTACCTTAAGGGTAATTTCACAAGATTACATTAAGGTGAAAAGGCCCATATTCTAATTCCAGCAATTCCACTTGTAAGTATGAACATTAGAGAAATTTTCACACATGCAAAATATTAGCTAAAAGAAATGTGGAAGAATATACAAAGATATTCAGCCAAAAAGTGGGAAAATATCTAAATGTCCATCAATAGAATAGTGGACATCATACATTCATAGGGTTAAATATTATGCTGTAGTTAAAATCAACTACATTTACCAATATGGAGAGTTTGCAAAATCATAACAGGGACTAAAAAAATGTTTATGAAAGATAATTGTATAATAGTAAAAAATTTTTTTGAGATAAGGTCTTGCTCTGTTGTCCAGGCTGGGGTGCTCACTCAGTCTCCTGGGCCCCGGTAATTCTATTGCCTCAGGCTCCCAAGTAGTTAGGATTACAGGCACAAGTTACTGAGCCTGGCTAATTTTTTTTTCAATTTTTTTGTAAAGATAGAGCCTTACTATGTTGCCTAAGATGGTCTTGAATTACTGACCTCAAGTAATCCTCCTGCTTCAGCCTGCCAAAATGGTGGGATTACAGGCATGAGCCACCGTGCCCAGGAAATATATGAATTTTAACATCCTGCCAAGCATATTAATATTCACAAATACACTGATGTTATTGAAAATTACATAAAACATTATGAAAATGGCAACCAATGAATTTATTACAGTAGTTATTTATACCAGTGAAGCACAGTGGTAAATACGGCTGTGCCTTACAGGAATAACTGAAGATAACTCAAATGACCTTGCTATAGCAAGGGTGTCAGCCATCATCAGTTACATTTAGCAGAGACTCAAATGCAGACAGAGCAGTGTGAAAACTTCATAGTAGAAAAGAAGAAAAGACTTCAGGCATGCCCTGATTGGAGGCTATTGGCATCAAAAAATTGTAGGCTAGCTAACTAGAATCAAGATATTCTATGTGATTGCTTAAGGAAGCATAGTTAGCTTTCTCCAGCTGGTCCTAAGTTGAAAGTTGGCACAAAATTTAGGAAAGCTGTCAATTTTTAACCCATTTATGCTGGAGGCTGCAATTTTTG
>NW_012110142.1:7386-9497 GCF_000951045.1 Mandrillus leucophaeus | reverse complement strand
ACTGAAAAGGGAACCAAGCAAACTCTCTGGAGTGATGAAAACATTCTACATCATGACTGTAGTGGTGGTTATAGGAAGGTATAATTTTGTCAAAACTCATTAAACTGAATGTTTAAAACAAATGCGTCTTTTTGTGTACTATATACCTTAATAATGTTGATCAAAAAGAAAAATGCATAGAATATACATTTCTAACACAATTCTAACACATGTCTGCTACATGTGGCACACAGAAGATTAAAGAAGAGTTTAGAGAAAATATTTGTCAAAGAGCAGTCTAGTCTCCCAAAGGAAAAAAAAAAAAAAAGAGAGAGAGAGAGAGAGAATTTTAACCTAACATTGAAGATTGGAGAGATGACTGCTAAAGATGGAGAAGTACTGATATAATGACAGAAAACTGGCTGTAAATTGGCAGAATTAAAGGTGAGTAATGGTGAATCACAGGAGCTCAGGAAATTGCATATATCACAGGTGATGAGGATGGCATTTCAAGTGAGTAGGTGTTGGTAGACTTTGATCCCAGCTGAAGTCCCTCAGAGCAGCAGACCCCTTGCTAGTGCTATTCGTTGGGAGTGGCAGCTCTTGAGCTGTTCCCTTGGGATCCTTTAGTCTGATTTTTTCCAGATATAACGACTATCACTTTCAAGGAGGCCAAAGAAGTGCCAGACCACATAACTGCTTCCTGCTTACATGGACACCACAGTTTTAATATTAACCCTTGACCCATAGCCCATTTTTATTACCAGAGAAGCCTTTGGTATCAGAAAGAAGCCAGGCGAGCAATTAAGAGAGCAAGATGTCACCATTGTTACCGAACTATAAAATAATCACCCCAAAAGAGAGTTACACTTTTTAAAGAGTTCCCTCCCATGTAAACAGACCCGTCAGGTGTAAAGGTAAACCAAACTAGATGTATATTTATTGTACACAAATCGATCGCATAAGCCACTTGGAATCACAAAACTAACTATGTATTAGTTAAAAGTCCAGGAACAAGAATACTGTATTTTTTTAAATTTACCTCCCACAACTACAATTTATGTTAAACCTCAAATCCTCCCGAAGGTGAAACTACTTAAGAAATGTCTACTATTAAATTATCAAGAAGCACAAACATCAAGAAAAGAAATGTCTACTATTAAATTATCAAGAAGCACAAACATCAAGAAAAATGTTGACAAATCTGATGCATTAGAACTTGAATCACCTATAATATAAAGGACAACGTAAAAAATATTAAAGATTAAACAGAATAGGATTTTTAAATAGGATTTTAAAACTCTTCTAAATTGTGACCAAGATAGCCAACCTTAATTTTTCCCTCAGCTTGATAAAACTTTAGACAGATTTCTTCCTAACTATAGGCCCCTGGACTTCCCTTTTCTTGGAGGATTTACTTTAGAAAACTTGCAACTGTAAATTATTTCTAACCTCTTTGAGATGTAAATCTTCTTCTAGCTTCTTGCAAGCTTTACACACAAGACATTTTCTAAAGAACCTGGGAGCTGTCTTTTGAAATGTGATCATCAAAGGAGATAGTACCCTTCTATCCTCCAGTCTCTTTGTTGAATTCTGACTTTGTTACGTACCAGTTAGCAAACACTGATGGCCTAATCACGTTGGCCAACCTTTCCTAATTTCCCCCAGTACTTTCCACTAACTCATCCCTGTGCTTAAATTTCTCCTTCATTTTGGTTCAGCAGATTTGAATTTCATCTCTCTCCCTTATTGCAATGCTCCTAAATAAACTCTTCCTTGCCTCTTTAACTTGTCTGGTGCAATTTTTCTTTGACAGACAAGAAAACGATAAATGATGCAATAAGAAAATGGTAAAATAAGTTCTTCCAGAGAAAGTGTGAATTACCACTAAGCACAGGAAAAGTGCTCAATCTCCTTAGGAAAACATAAATTAATAGGACAGTGGCATATAACTTATCAATCATCAGATTTGAAAAATTTAAAAAGTCCAAGGATATAAATAAATTACTCAGTTGATTTTAGAGTAAGTAGATATAATTACCTTAAGGGTAATTTCACAAGATTACATTAAGGTGAAAAGGCCCATATTCTAATTCCAGCAATTCCACTTGTAAGTATGAACATTAGAGAAA
>NW_012110142.1:1752-6176 GCF_000951045.1 Mandrillus leucophaeus | reverse complement strand
AAGTTTTATTTATTAAGGAAGACTCACAGTATTCATATAAGACAAAATGCAATTCAAAATATTTAAGGAAAAAGGTATAATTTTATATTAGTAAAAATAAAATATAAAATTAAGATATAACTATATATGTTCTGGCATTTTTTTGCATTTGCTGAACATTATCATTTATATGCTTATATATGTAAGTACAATTTTTAAACTAAAACTATAGATGTTTTTCTAAAATGCTGATTCTTAAAACATGTCCCTTAAGATTGTCTTTACACTCATAGTATACACTATTACATAATTAAACAGAAAACATTACTAAGATATAATTCATAAATGAGGATAATTAGGGCTGGGCATTTCAACTACTGTATTATGTTTTTCAAACATTTGAATAATTTTATTTTTTCAATTTATGGAGCAGAAATCTGTAATATTACATATTATGAATAGCTGTTAGATTCATGATTGTTTTGCTTCTCATGTACTATTGTAAGGTTGTTTATATATAGTAGTACTTTTTTAAAAAGACTAATAGAAAACTTCTATGTAATAAAGGCAACTATTAAGGACCAAAGATATCTATTTATAAAATGCAATGTTTCCTTAAAAGATCTTATTATCTAGCTCAAAAGCTAGTATATTTTCATATTTGAAGGAATATTATAGCCCATTTTGATTCCTTACTTGATTTCATTTTGATGTCACAAACTTTCTTTAAAGAAGGAATGTCAGGGTTGTTGTTGAGGAAATCATAGTATTTTATAGAGGAGTGACTGATTTGAGAAGTGGGGGATAAAGACTTGCTAATGGTGCTTTTTTTTTTTTTTTAAGAATCTATCTCAGATGCTTGGTTTGATTGAGAAGATAACTGTGGATGATTGCTATTAATCTTTTGTAAAATTTTTGTCAGTTTCATTTTTAGGGGGACAATGGCTAGTTATCCAAATGGTATGTATTAACAGAGATGGAAAAATATCTTCCCCCACTTACTCAGCTTCAAAATCAGGTCAGGTTGTTCTGTAAATGAAAGCCCCACAAAAGCTGTTTCTCTTATCCTCTTCTTTGGCTAAATCAGGACTCTAGACTTCAAAGCAAAAAATGTAGTCTTTTTCAGGAGTAATACAATCAGTGCAGACAAAAGTGAAAATCACAGATTAGCCTCTTCAAACTTTAAAACTCAAGATGAAAAGACCCATTTTAAATTTTATGGACAGTAAAATGTGGCACTAATCATGGAAATTTGACCATACAAATTTATTTGATGTGTTTGTTTAAAGAGCAGTAAGCTAAGTCATGTAGTCATTAAACTGTGATAAGCTGAATGAGGTTTGCTTTAATAAAGGTTCTAGGTAGTTTCTACAGATCTATTTAAAAGTTGTAGTGATTCTTTACTAACAAGTGTTCTTGATATATCGTAGTTGAACAGCCAAAATCTGCTAAAATCAGTTTTAAAGGACAATTTATATCCATGTACACCATTGCTGAGTGCCTGTCTTGTAAATCTTTACATTGGCCATATTTTTCATTTATATTTTATCCCCTGTATAGAAAAGATTATCTTTTTACATGTTGAGCATCTTCTTTTAAATCTTAGGGAATTATAAGGAATAATATGTTTTAAGATGCTCATGCCCTCAAAAGTCTCAAGTACAGTATGGTAGCCAAATTGGTAAATTCATATAGTTTATAAGGTATATTCTATAGGGAAGTAAGTGCTGTTTTAGAGTTTATACATGGATAACAAAATTACTAACTTTCTTGGAGAACTGACTAAGGCTTTGCAAAGAAAGCAACTTTTAATATGAATTTGGAATCACTAAAGAGATCACAAAGAAATTTAAAAGAAAAGTTAGAAAAGAATCCTTTAGACAGAGGCAAGAGCACAGTTCAGAACTGAGGAAGTTCAAATAGGCTGGGGCATAAGACCTATAGCTGAAGATAGATTGTGGTAGACTTTACGTGACAAAGAATCGGAACAGTGGCTTGTAGACAATGAGGAAACAATAAACAGGATCATATTTCAATTTTAGGGGGTTTATTTTTGAAAACAATTAGCACTGGCGTTATGAGTGGGGAATTAGCCAGGAGAATGAGAAATATGTGTCAGGAATTTATGAGGCTGCTGCAGTGTTAAGTAATCAAATACAAAAGCCCATTAGATAGTGAGGAAATAATGAAGCCAGCCTCCATTTCTGAGGTAATCATTAGTGACTGAATAGCCATGGATGGGAGAAAGAAATTGGAGATGAAGATTCTAGTTTAGAGAAGGACAGTGGTACAAATAGTCAAGATAGAGGATTACAGGAGGAGCAGACTAAGAGAGCTGGGATAGAGAATGAAAGTAGAAATAAACGAGTCCTTTACACCTGGTGATTCTGCAATTCCTACAAGACGTAAGAACGGAGATATTCATTAGAGAGTTACAAATGTGTGTTTAGGTCTTGACCCATAAGTGCATAAATTTAGCACTTGATGTTCTGTCAGCTGAAGAGCACACCTAGGAAGAGTATAACAAATGAGCAGAGAAAAGGTCAGAAATAAAACTCTAATGGATAATGACATTTGAAGGCATATGGAGGAAGAGAATCCCAAAAATACTAAGAAAAAGTCACAAAAATAGAAATTGTTGCTGGTGATGATAGTCTTCTGAAAGCCAAAGGAGATCATATCTAAAAGTTGAAAGTCAACACTGTCAAATGACATCACATGAATCATAATGTTGATTGTGATTAAATATGTTAAAATACTTTTATGTGTATTTTGTTAAATTACTTTAAAATACTTTTATGTGTATTTTGTTAAATTTTAATTATATTTTCAAAAATGTTAAAATACTTTTATGTGTATTTTGTTAAATTTTAATTGTATTTTCAAAAAACCACGTGATGAGTACATACTAAAAGTGCCTTTACTGTTATAATGCCTTTTTCTTTTATCTTGCCCACAAAATAATGAATGTTATATTTAACATTTCTGTTTCTTTTGGTTTTTAACTCAGTTCTGTGCAAGGTAGAGATTATATTTGACAAAGTAACATAGTACCAAAGTATAATGTCCTTAATATTCAAATATTTAATGTCTCATATAAAGTAGCCCTCTGCAGTTTGATACATTAGCTTTACAGTATTGTGAATCTGGCTCTTTGATCTAACAGGGTGCTTCACCATCTTACCATGTGGCATCCATTCTCAAAGTCAGGATAACTGCTAAGGCTCTGGTCATCACATCTGACTTAACAGTTTAATTTTTAAACAGTGCAGAAGAGTAAAACTGGTGCTCCTTCCAGTTGGCTAAGATCCCTTTAAAGAACCTTCCCAGAATTCCCTCCCAATACTTAACGTTTATTTGACCACATCTAGCTGCAAATAAGATTGAAAATTTAGCCTTTATTTCTAGCAGTAACAGGTCAAGGTGATATTTGTAGTCTAGTAAAGATAATAGATGTTTGGTAGGTTCTTAGCTGTCTTTGCCATGAGCTCCTAAAATATGGAAGAGTTTGGCCAGTTTAAAAAGTAGAATGTAAAACTATTCAAATGTGGTCATGTCCTTTACTCAAGTAACTAATAGTCAAGTGGAAAAACATATGTACATGCAAAATATAGAAGCAGCATTCTTGCCATGAAGAAGATACATAAAAAGTGCAATGGGAAATAGAAAAGTGATCCCTGATGGAATGCAAATTTTCTGAGTGGCTAGGAATGGGGCAGGCTCAAAGAGGATGAAAGACTTTTTCAGGCAGAGAAAATGATATATGACAAAGCATCAAAGCATCGCATGGTGAGAATAACATGGAATCTAGGGAATTGAAAGCAAATTCAAATATACATTTAAAGCTTAAATTAACTTAGAAAGTTAGGCACTTGGGTGCATGGAAACTTCTAGGTGCTGAGTATTAGCTACTGAAGAATTTTACATGAAAGCTACCCCTAAAAACTGTAAGACAAATTATTTAGTAAAGTCTTGAGTGGCAATTGTATTTGATTTGTTAATTTTCTGGAAGTTCTTATGCTTCTCTAAGAAATAAATTACTATAGGTATTTTACCAAGGAGGAAGATAAAGATGTTTGCTCTTTCTGTTTTATAAACTTTCATGTATTTAATTTGTTTTGTATTTGAAGAAGGTAAGATATCAAAGGTATTTTAGTTGTATATTAAATTTTACCTCATATGACAATATTAAGGCTATGTGTAGAGAAATATAAAACATTTGCTTAGAAAGATTAATGTTTAATCAGATTTATTTTTTTCACACTATATGAAATTTGATTTTCTAAATTATTTTACTTATAAGCTCTGGTACTATTATTATTATCATTACTTTAAGTATTTTATTAAATTATTAATTTTCTGATATTATTTCATAAATTATTCATCTCTATAAAATAATAAAAGTAGCACTAACATTTACTAACTTAACCTCTCAACAAGCTTCT
>NW_012110142.1:0-1272 GCF_000951045.1 Mandrillus leucophaeus | reverse complement strand
GAAACATTCTGAAAATCATATTAAAGAACTATAACATCATTCAGAAATGTAATATGAGATTACTTAACCAATTCTTTCATTATAGTGTAACTCCTTCCATATATGTATGTTTGTGTGTGTGTGTATATATATATATACTTTTAAATAATTACATATTATTTTAATTTTATTTTTTGTATAGAATCTTAGGATGATTTTCACAAGAATGTACATATTCCTTCAATGCATTTTAAGAGTTGCCAATATAGCATCAAGGGGGAGAATAACAATTTACATACTTGTTTCAAGTGTTCATTTTTTGCTGTTGTAAATGATTCTGTTACTTTAAGGTAGTTGTGGAGAAGCTGGATAATAAAACCTCTCTTCGAACTAATCTATCTATACTAAAACTATAATTTGAAGTGGCAGAAATATACACTGGCATTAAAGTCATCCATAAATTAGAAAAATTTTAAAGTCAATTTGTTGTTCTCACTCCATACCTCTAGAATCAGAATATGTAGAAGGGGAGATTAAAGAGAAGGAAATGGTGCATGGTCAAATTTCCAGAAGTCTCCAGTGAAAATTGGGTGGTTGAAAAGAGCCACATAAAATCTTCTTGTCACATTGCAAATAAGAAATTCTATGGCTAATATTCATACTTCACCTTTATTTGGAAGGACGGAGGTCTGAAAGCATACACTAAATAAGCACCTAAGATGATTAGTTGTTTCAGAAACACAAAAATGTATTTCTACTCTTAGAAATGAGGTGGGAGAGTGTCTAGGAAACAAGAGCAATTCAAACAGAAGAGGGCACTCCCTGACCCAGAGTAGTAACTCTGGTGAGGCGTGTTTAACAGAATTGTATAAATGAAAGAGGGGAAACCAGATCCATCCATTGTGGTGCCCCACACCTCCATAAAGGCACAGTTTACCTTAACTTTACAGTAATTTATAAAAATAGAGTATAAAAGAAATTAACAGCCAGTCATCAAACTACAAATCTAAGAAGTCCTCCATAAGGTTCACATAAAGAAAAGAGAAGTTGGATTCCTAGGTATTTTATTCTCTTTGAAGCAATTGTGAGTGGGAGTTCATTCATGATTTGGCTCTCTGTTTCTCTGTTATTGGTATATAAGAATGTTTGTGATTTTTTGCGCACTGATTTTATATCCTGAGACTTTGCTGAAGTTGCTTATCAGCTTAAGGAGATTTTGGGTTGAGACAATGCGGTTTTCTAAAGATACAGTCATATCATCTGCAAACAGGACAATTTGACTTCTTTTCCTAA
>NW_012110141.1:6095239-6098142 GCF_000951045.1 Mandrillus leucophaeus | reverse complement strand
AAAAAAAAAAAAAAAAAGAATTGTACCTGTTACTGTCACTTACCAATCAAAACTTGTCAGCTCCCTCAAACCTTATTAGTGCCAGTGAACTTTCTCAAAGAGCAATATGCAACGTTTCTTTTTATAAAACTTCTAACTTTCTCTTTGTTCATGGAACATACTGAAGGCCAGTCGGTCTGTGTGCATGCCCCCCAAATTGCAATTCTTTCTTCCCAAATGAAATGTTTTCATGTCAGAGATTTGTCTCTGTATTTTATTTGACTTCAATAACTCAGTGACAGCCACATCCATCCAGTTGTATAAGCCTAAAACCCAGGAAAGCTCTTCCCTCTCCCTCCCTACCCATTCGTCATCAAATCCCATTGATTTGCCCCCTTCTCCTCTCACAGGTCTCCCTGTTTCTCTCCATCCCTAGCACCATCTTTTGGTGGTCCACTGCAGTCATTTTCTAACTCATCTCTTCCAGCAGCTAGTCTTGCTCTGCTCCATTCTGCTCCTTACTCTGAAATTATTTTTAACATATTTTTTAAATGTAAATCTGACCCATCTTCCTCTAACACCCTCCATAGGCTTTCCATTGCTCTTGGGCTAATGGGAATGACTATTATTTCTCTCTGCCCTCATCTAGTTCCACCGCCTCCTCTTCCTCCATTCTTTGCCACATGGTTCCTGGTTCCTCCTCCCCTCTGGGTCCTCCCTCTCTGTGCCTAGTTAATTCCCATTTAACCTACAGACTCAGCTCCAACATGACTTCTTTGGGGTTACGTTCTTGAAGCATCTCCTCAAAATAAGCCAAGTCCTCTGATTTACATCTCCAGAGCACTCTGCATGTTTTCCTTTTAGAAATTGTATACTGATCCATACTAATTCGATTATTGACTCCGAGTGCAAATAAGGCAGGAACCCCATCTCTTTTGCTTACCATTTTATGCCTAAGACCTTGAGATCCTTGCTCTCCCTCAGCTATTGTCAGCTCTCATGAGCTCCAAGCATAGTAGCGTCACAGACCATTGAGTCCGCGCTCTGCAGGAAGGTGAGGAGGCACAAGTGTCCCCACTCATCTAGGAACCCGGAATGGCTTCTGTGTTTTGCATTTCCCAAAAGGGTTAAAGGGTACATGAGACTACTCTACACAGGCTGAAAGGAAACAATTTATCAGTTAAATAGCTCAGGAGAAAAACTCTGCAGGAGAAAAACTCTGCCTCAGTGTGTGGAAGTCACCAACGATGTTACTTCTTGTGTTGCACCTTCAAGCACATTGGCTACAACCATCTGAGAATGTTGATTAACTATTTCTTGTCTACTCTGTGCAGAGCATATACCCATTCTATTCATTGTTTCATTTAAAAGCATGTATTGAATGTTGATTTTGCACAAAAGCACTGTGTCAAGTACTGTGATGGGCAGGCGATGGATAATAAGAGCTATTGCTTATGGAGGGTCTACCATGTTCCAGGACTATAAATTTTAAGTGGCACTTACAGGCAACATTTCAAGTAAATTACCATCTTATGAAAAAGCAGATAATTAATAAACCATAATAAAACTATAATACAAAACCAAAAGAAGCAAGCAGGCCTTTGTAATCTACATTATGGCAGGTCCTTAACATAGTCAGAGTTAAAGGCCTTTGACAACTTTATGAGGTCTCAGAGTTCTAATTAAAATGTACTCTTCTAGGGTTCTTAATTACTCACCAGGACATAAAACTAATTACAGCTCCCAGTAGCCAAATACATTGGCATTAGATTAGAAAAAAACAGAGTTCTTATTCACACAACTGGTTATTTGGATGATAACCTGGTTATCCTGTGGTGAAAAAAATCCAAGCACCGGTTATTGAAGAAATATTCATCAGAGTGCCTACCATGTGTTAAGGGCTGTAAACACAAAGGTGATAAAGTCGTGAACCTGCCTTCAAGGTCAGCTTTGGGGAGACTCATGAGATCAAGTAAGAGGTGTAAAGAGACACTGAGTAGAAAGTGGGACACAGGCCAGGGGCAGTGACTCGCGCCTATAATCCCAATACTTTGGGAGGCCGAGGTGGGCAGATCACCTGAGGTCAGGAGTTTGAGACTGGCCTGGCCAACATGGTGAAATCCTATCTCTACTTAAAATACAAAAAAAAAAAGAAAGAAAGAAATTAGTTTGGTGTGGTGGCACACACCTGTAGTCCCAGTTACTTGAGAGTCAGAGGGTGCAGAATTGCTTGAACTCAGGAAGCGGAGATTGTAGTGAGCCAAGATCGCACCACTGTACTCTGCCTGTGGAAGGAAGGCAGGAAGCTCTGTCAGCAACGATCTCATTGAGGAGGTAACACCTAAATTGAGTCTTGAAAGGTGTATCCATCCAGCAGATGGAAGGTGGAAAAGGACCATGGACAAAGACACAAAGGAATGTAACAACATGGAAGGTTGGGCAAACAGTCAGCAAGGCCAAGCCTGGGTTTCTCACAGGGTTAGGCAATGGGAAGCCATACAAAGATTTTTTTTAACCAGCTGGTTTTTTAAACATGTGCATGAAATATTTATAGCAGCACTGCTGACAAATAGCTAAAGGGCAGAAACAACTCAAATGTCCATAAATTGATGAAAGGATAAACAAAATGTGGTATATCTACACAATGGAATACTACTTAGCCATAAAAAGGAATGAATTGTGACACATGCCACAACATGGATGAGCTTTGAAAACATTATGCTAAGTCTAAAAAGTCAGACACAAAAGGTCATGTATTATGTGTCCATCTATCTGAAACATCCAGAACAGGCAAGTGGATAGAGAAAGCAGATTAGTGATTGTTGCAGAGGAGAAGAGAGGAAATAAGGAGTAACTGTTAATGGGCCACGAGTTTCCCTTTGGGGTAATGAATATATTCTTTTTTTTTTTTTTTTTTTTTTTTT
>NW_012110141.1:6085681-6090884 GCF_000951045.1 Mandrillus leucophaeus | reverse complement strand
CTCCCGGGTTTACGCCATTCTCCTGCCTCAGCCTCCCGAGTAGCTGGGACTGCAGGCGCCCGCCACCTCGCCCTGCTAGTTTTTTGTATTTTTTAGTAGAGACGGGGTTTCACCGTGTTAGCCAGGATGGCCTCGATCTCCGGACCTCGTGGTCCACCCGTCTCAGCCTCCCAAAGTGCTGGGATTACAGGCTTGAGCCACTGCGTCCGGCCTCCCCATATTCATTTTAAATGAGGGAGACAGGGCCACTGACAAAGGATACTGACTAGCCCATGACCACACAACTCTCTGAGTGATACAATCCCTTTTTTATAGCTCAGCTATCCCGGCTTGTGCCCAAATATATTTTTCACATTATTTAACTTGTAAAATCCACAAAAATCTAGTTATGTGCTAAGAAAGATCTATACTGGTATGAAGACAGCTATGAGCTTTATTTTTCTCTTTGTCTATTTATACATTCGCTGCTTCTTGCTGTATCTTTTATATAGAACTAGGAGAGCCATTTTTGCCAAGCAGGCTTCTATCTTTGAAAGTAATATGCACAAGTGCCCCAGAAGCTACTGCACTTGGTTCATTCCAAGAGCTCAGGAATAATTATGTGCTTTTATAAGCACAGCATTCATTAATCAAATCTGTGGGTCTAATTCAACTTTACTCTTGTATTTTTATGGCAACCAGAAAATGATCTTCTTTGTCATATCCCCTAATATTAAAGGGGAAAAAATCTTTATGCCTCACTGGGTTTGTTTAATTTACAGATTGTCTCTCTTCATTGCATTCGGTCACTGGGACACAGATGTATGGAATACAGAGAACACCTCCTCCTGGACGCTTAGATACAGAGGACCATTATCTGTCCTCAGAGCTGAAGGATGCATTTTTTTAGTTACTTTTTTGGTCTATCATATACAGTGCAATTGAAAATATCTTTGCTTCAGTTCTTCTTCTGACACATTAATTATAAAACCATTCCCAGTTCCCCTGGAAAACCAAATGTTTTATAATTTCTAATTCTAGTGTGAGCTCATTAGCCTGTTTGTCATCAAATTGACTGCATATAGGAAGTTGGACGATAACAGAAAAGCAAAATGTTGGTCCAGTTTGTTTCTGCCAAACAGAACTTCCAACACTTTGTGCCTGCAATTTGAGAGAGCTCTTTATAGAAGTCGCATCAGGATATTTAGTCCACAGTTTGATTTACAAAGCCTATTTAGAAAATTTATATGAACCTGCAAAGAAATTATAGTGGCCATGGATAAAGCATGCATTCAGAGTAGCCACATTAAGTTAGATCATGGCTCTATTTCCAAAAGAATAGATTTAAAACATAAAATCCGAGTTCAGTAAGAAATATTTTATGTGACTTGACTCTCCCTCCCTCGTTTATCTATGTCCTCTTCACGGTGGCTCAGAAATAGACTTAGCATTAGGTTTCACATGATCAGCATATTGTGAGCTTTATTTACTTAATTCAACAAGCCTAACTCCTGAAACTAATAAAAGAAACTCAGAACAAGCCCAGCTACTTGCCTTGCAAATTCCTCTCCTGTATAAAGATGCTAGCCATGCATCAATTACTAGTCAACTTTCCCCCACTCCCCAAAACCAGTATCTATTTCACCTGCTTCTAAAACCCTGACATGAAA
Organism: Mandrillus leucophaeus; assembly: GCF_000951045.1. Taxonomy (NCBI): domain Eukaryota; kingdom Metazoa; phylum Chordata; class Mammalia; order Primates; family Cercopithecidae; genus Mandrillus; species Mandrillus leucophaeus. Next base: position 6,089,235 of record NW_012110141.1, on the reverse strand, counting down.
CAATGTGATAGTGTCAGTGAAAACTGCTTCAGAATTAGCAATATGGCAGTCTTAGAAGGGTTTAGAAAGTTTACTAACAAATTGCCAGAATCCCTTAGGAGTTTGCCTTGCCAAGACAAAAGACAAAAGCAAAAACAAACAACAAACTTGTAACAGGCTGGTGACTATATCTTGAGGCTTTCATGTCCTCCCACATATCTGAATAGCAGTATAGCATTGAATTTATTCCATATGAGAGCTGCTAAATGTAAAGCCAGACCATGTGGATTATAAATCGTAACTCTACTAGTAACCAGCTATGTGACCTTCAACAAGGCACGCAAACTGTTGGTGACAGTTTCCTCATCTGAAAAACAGATATAAATAATAGTTAATTTATAGGGTTGTTGCGATGATTAAATGGGTTAATATGTGTAAAAGATTTAGAGCAGTGCCTGGCACATAATAAGTGCTATACATTCTTCATTTGTTTGAAGACAGGGTCTCAGCACTTTGGGAGGCCAAAGTGGGCAGATCACTTAAAGCCAGGAGATTGAGACCAGCCTGGCCAACAGGGCAAAACCCTGACTCTACTAAAAACAACAAAAATTAGCTGGGTGTGGTGGCGCATGCCTGTAATCCCAGTTACTCGGGTGGTTGAGACACAAGAATCATTTGAACCTGAAAGGAAGAGCTTGCAGTAAGCTGAGATCACATCACTGCACACCAGCCTCAGTGATAGAGCGAGACTCTATCTCAAACAAACAAACAAAAAAAAGACAAAGTCTCAGTGTGTTACCCAGGTTGGAGCGCAGTGGTGCAATCACAGTTCACTGCAGCTTCCTGGGCTCAAGCCATACTCTACCTCAGCCTCTTGGGTAGCTGGAACCCACAGGCATGCACCACTATGCCCAGCTCCTGTTTTTTTATTTGTTTTGTATAGAGGGATCTCACTATGTTGCCCAGGCTGGTCTCAAACTCCTGAGCTCAAGTGATCCTCCTGCCTTGGCCTCCCAATCTGCTGGGATTACAGACACAAGCTACCTCACCCTGCCCAATCTTTTCTTTTTATTAGAGAGAATCATTTCCTTATTTAGCCATTCCTCAGATATATGCTGAGCACATTCTATCTCTCAGGTGACGTACCCCAGCACTAGGGAATGATGTGAGTAAGACCTAATCCCTGCCCTCAGGGAGCTTATAGCCTATGGCAGCAGCAACACTAGTAAAAATAAACTACTTTGATAGGTGCACATCTTCATTTGGTCAGCAGTTTTCTCAAAACCACTAACACTTTACTAAAATGCTAAGCTTTGATGGTCTTTTTTTTTTTTTTTTTTTTTGAGATGGAGTCTCACTCTGTGGCTCCAGCTGGAGTGCAGTGGCGCGATCTCGGCTCACTGCAAGCTCCGCCTCCCGGGTTCACGCCATTCTCCTGCCTCAACCTCACGAGTAGCTGGGACTACAGGCGCCCGCCACCTCGCCCAGCTAATTTTTTGTATATTTAGTAGAGACGGAGTTTCACCGTGTTAGCCAGGATGGTCTCGATCTTCTGACCTCGTGATCCACCCGCCTCGGCCTCCCAAAGTGCAAGGATTACAGGCTGATTGTTTTTCAACTACTTCTTGAGAGTTTCTGCATATATGACAAGGGCAAGAAATTACACTGAGGTATTGACGCTGATGAGCAGGCAAGGCTCACTGGCTGGTGAAGGGACACTGATCAGCACACCAATGTGCTGCTCTTGAATACACACCTCCACAAAATTACAAATTAATTTACATTTTACAAAATTACAAATTATTCCAGGTTCATTTGTGAAAGTTAGACCTGTGCATTCTGAGGGCCTGTGAGAGGGTGTATGCCAATCACACACTGCAGGCAGAGGCTGGGGGCAGAAACACTAGGATTGAACAGAAAGTTGCTTAAGCTGTGCTTCTTAGACCAGTTTTTGCCATGTTCAGAAATGCAGCATTTCAACTGATAACAATTCAAGGAATCCTGTATTTCTTAAATGTATGCCCATGAAACTGCTAAGGGTTCAGGTAAATATATAAGAAATTGTTACCAAAACATGGAGACAATGATTATTGCCAAGGAAGAAGGCTTTAATCGGGTGCTGCAGCTGAGGAGATGGGAGATCAGTCTCAAATCTATCTCCCTGATGGACTAAAATTAGAGGTTTATATAGCAAGGAAGAAAGATGTGAGAAAACAGGAACTCCAGAAGGGTAAGGAAGCAATCATGATGAATGAGAGGCCTGGCATTTCATTGTCTGGATGCAATATCTGGTCAGTTTCAGTTCTTTGATACTTTTGAGAAGCCTAGGGGTCATTTCCTGAACAAGGAACTCAAATAAAACAAATGTAAGTTTCAGGCTTTAAGACCAAAAGTGTCAATTTCTATGTTTATCAAAAAAAAAAAAGAAAACCCAACAACAACAACAACAAAACCTGTCTGTGGAACTATTGGGTCAGTTTCAAAATTATCTTTGCCTTTCAAGAATTTACTTTCTGGTAGAGAAAATTAAATTTACATGCCTATAAAAAATCGAGAACAATGCACAATGATATGTTTCTAAGCACCAAATTGGCATTATGGACTGATCTGTGAAAACTCTGAGAAAAATGAAATTGGTGAGCACAGAATAACCAAGGTGTTTCTGGAGGAAGCGATGAGTCTGGTATATATATATAGGCGAGAAAACAGAGTAAGGGCATGAAGAGTGTGAACAGTAAGATGGAGAAGTCAACATACATGAACAAATACAAATTGATACATAAGTTTATATTGGCACAATTACATTTTTAAGTTTTTTTACCAATAAATAATATTTTACATATTTATAGGGTACATGTGATATTTGTTACATGCATAGAATGTGTAATGATCAAGTCAGGGTATCTGATCCCTCATCTTGAGTATTTATTATGTCTATGTGTCGGGAACATTTCAAGTTCTCTCTTCTAGCTACTTTGAAATGTATAATACATTGTTGATAACTTCTATCTAGCTGTGCTTGTACCCATTGAGTAACCTTTCTTCATTCCCCTACCCTCACCCACACATCCTTCCCAGTCTCTGGTATCTATCATTCTACTGTCTACCTCCATGAGGTCAACTTTTTCAACTCTTGCATACGAGTGAGAACACTGGTGTAATTGTTAAATCATTTCCTTTCCAAATCTTGTTCTCTTATTGTTTTCTCACTTACTCTACCTGCTCAGTGATTTGGCACTTTTGAAACATCCAATCCTGTCTAGATCACAGGGATAGTTTTCCTTCTAATCTCCACTGAAATAAATCTAGTATAAATCTTATTTTTCTCCTTCCCACTTGTCAGGACAGTGAAAAAAAAATGATTATACAAACCTCCATTCATACATACAAAGGTTGTATATGAGTCATCTATATATTGTTTTTCTCAACTAGATTAAATCTTCATTGTACAGTCATTCACCCGGAAGAGGGGAACAGAAGGAAGGGTAAGATTTTCTCTCTTCCCTTGGGGAAGGGGTAAATCTTAAAATGCTTCACTAGGAACAAGCTGCATTTTTTTTTTCTTTTTTTTTTTT
>NW_012110141.1:6078960-6085631 GCF_000951045.1 Mandrillus leucophaeus | reverse complement strand
CTGGGACTACAGGCACCCACCACCACATCCGGCTAATTTTTTGTATTTTTAGTAGAGACAGGGTTTCACCGTGTTGGCCAGGATGGTCTCCATCTCCTGACCTCATGATCTGCCCACTTTGGCCTCCCAAAGTGCTGGGATTACAGGCATGAGCTACTGCGCCCGGCCCAATTTTTCTTTAAATTCATGAATCAATGGGCTACAAATAAACTGATATTGACACAGTTGGGTTTTAAGGTGGGGTTTGCTGAGAAAGGTTTGTTCTATCAGACTAATTTTTTTTTTCTTGTTTTCTTTTTTGGAGACGGAGTCTCGTTCTGTCACCCAGACTGGAGTGCAGTGGCACAATCTCGGCTCACTGCAACCTCCACCTCCCGGGTTCAAGCAGTTCTCCCCTGTCAGCCTCCCAAGCAGCTGGGATTACAGGCACCCGCCATCATGCCAGGCTAATTTTTGTATTTTTAGTAGAGACAGGGTTTCACCATGTTGGCCAGGCTGGTCTTGAACTCCTGAGCTCGTGATCTGCCTGCCTCGTTTTTGTATTACACATCACATTCAGCACACTTTACTGACTACCTACTATGTGCTAAAACAACATGACAATGTTGAAGGGGCCTTAAGGACAATAGAGTTTTGGCCCTCTCCATGACAGAAGACAGCAGGGACTCCTGGCGAGCACAGACCTTGGACATCAGACAGGCATGGCTCTGAGTCTTGCCTTTGACACTTATTTGCTGTGACTGCAGCCAAATAACTCTCTGAGCCTCCATTTCCTCATTTGTAAGTAGAGATGATGATGATGATGATGATGATGATGATGGTGGTGGTGGTGATGGTGTCCTTACCTTGTCTCAAGGTTGCTGATTTGTAAGGGATTTGGCAGAGTGTCTGAAATACAGTATGACTTAGTGTTACCTTTTCTCCAGTTCACCTCTCTTTTTCCAAAAACTTTAAATCATTTCAGTGAGTGAGAACATTCTGTAAAACTAAGTTTAATCCAAGGCAAATTGGAATAATTACTTCAGAAAAAGAAAAATAGTAACATACTAGCTCACTTGCCTCACAACTCTATCAAGGTGCTATTAATCCACATTTTCTTTTTTGAGACAGAGTTTCGCTCTTGTTGCCCAGGCTGGAGTGCAGTGGCACAATGTTGGCTTACTGCAAGCTCCGCCTCCTGGGTTCACGCCTTACTCCTGCCTCAGCCTCCCGAGTAGCTGGGACTACAGGTGCCTGCCACCACACTCAGTTAATTTTTTGTATTTTTAGTAGAGATGGGGTTTCACTGTGTTAGCCAGGATGGTCTTGATCTCCTGACCTCATGATGCGCTCACCTCGGCCTCCCAAAGTGCTGGGATTACAGGCTTGAGCCACTGCGCCCAGCCTTAATCCACATTTTTAAATGAGGATGTTGAGGCTCAGCTATGTCAGAAAATTTGTCCAAGTAAGTAGCAGAGTTTTGATTTGAGTTCACATAATCGGACTCTAGAAATCATGTTCTTAACTACCTGTAAAATACTGATTCGAAATTTATGAAAGATTTTATGGAAGAACAGAGGAAGGGGCAATTTATTTCAACTTGGGAATGGTGGTCAAAAAACCTTTGTGAAAAAGAGAAGATCAGAGCTGGGCCTTAAAGGGAGAGCAAGATTTCATTTTGAGAGAAGTAAAATGGAAATAGGGATATAAAAAGGAGGACTATTCCAGGCAGAGAAATTGGTGCCAACAATGTGGAGGCATAAAAAAGGACATGATGTGCTGGAAAACAGGGAGAAATTTGCATGGATAGACATCCCTTGGCTCATGGATACAACATGGTGTAAACCAGTCTCGGTAATCCTATTCCCACTTGCCAGACAGAGAAATGACGTAACAGAAAGAATTAGAGAACAGGCTGGGACCAAATAATGTAATGTCTAGAACCTCTTCCAGGACATTTGAACCTTAGAGGCAATAGATGGCTACAGAAGAGGGAGATACATGATACTACCCATGGTCCAAGAAAACAATTGTCAGTAATGTGGGGGAAATATTAGAATGAGAGAAAACAGTTAAGTGTCTCCTGTCATATTTTAGCTCAGAGACAGTAAAGAGCTGGATGGGGGCAATGGAAGTGAATATGCACACAGATATCCCAGAGGAAAACTGGCTGGGCTTGACTATTGATATGGGTGCCTGGAAAGGCCAATAAGGAGATGAAGGAGAAGGTAGCTATCACTGTAAAGTGTAAAATATTGTTCATTGAAAAGCAGTGTAGTAGTGAAGGTGCATTGGGCTGCAATGAACAGTACCCAACTAACAGAGATTTGGACAATAAAGACATTTCATATCTCACAAAAGAAGTCTGGGCTGGGTACGGTGGCTCACGCCTATAATCCCTACACTTTGGGAGGCCAAGGCAGGTGGATCTCCTGAGGTCAGGAGTTCAAGACCAGCCTGCCCAACATGGTGAAACCCCATCTCTACTAAAAATACAAAAAACTAGCCGGGCATGGTGGTGGGTGCCTGTAATCCCAGCTACTCAGGAGACTGAGGCAGGAGAATCGCTTGAACCCAGGAGGCGGATGTTGCAGTGAGCTAAGATCACGCCACTGCACTCCCCAGCCGAGAACAGAGTGAGACTCAGTCTCAAAAAAAAAAAAAAAAGTCTGCTGGTAGACAGTTCCAGGGGTAGTTCAACCGCTCAGTGATGTTAGAGAATGGGCTGCTGTCTCTAAAATCCCCTTAACCTTTTCTTCACAGTCTCACATGGTGGCAGCAGCAGTTCCAAGTATCTTCTCTTCATATGAGAGTATCCAAAAAAGGCAGGACTTCTCTTCCTTCACATCCTAGAAGCTTCTGAGCAAACTTCCTATATGTCAGAATGTTACCGTTGGCCACCCTCAGCTACTAGGAAGCTGGAAGAATAAGTATCTGGTAAATGGAGATAGGATTACCGTGACTGGCTTACACCATGATGGATCCACAGGCTGAGTCTATTATGGGCTGATCAAATTCAGGTGTTAATAACGAAAAACAGGTCATGACTGCTGAGTGGGTAGCCAACAGTGTTTGCCATGAGCATTTTGAACAAGCAATCAGCCTTCTAGAAAATGGGAATTTGCAAGGTGATCTTGTGATAATTGGGAGTGAAAGCACCTTTCTGATGAAAGCCAAGCTCCTATTCAGCAGCCTCAGAAGGGAGGGCTTAGCCCAATTTCCTTTCTCAGGACCAACAGCATATTTTGAGTTGCTGAGCTTGGCAGGAAGGTGGAGGAAAGGATGATACACAATAACTAGGATTTGTGATTCAGCCTGAGAGAACTTCTGTAAAGTAGTCTCAGGCGAGAAAGAACTCTCTCCTCCCAGCAGTCTTCAGAAATGAAGATCATTGGCTCACTCTTTTCACTAGGGCTATATAATCCTCTTTTGCATGTTCCAATCCTAACAGGTCCAATTCAACTACCACTTCCTTCAGGAAGCTTTTCCTATCACTGGTCAACCTGTGCCCCACTGTACTATTTACAAACATTTACAGACATTTTGCAACCACTCTTGATGCACTTGCCTTCCAACCTTACATATGGAAGCTATCATCAAATCCAGTCAACTTGATCTAAATAGCTACTGATTCTGTCCACCTCTCTCCATCTTCATTGCTGACAATAACTGCTGAAGTCTAATGGACATGTACAACATGCCAGGCATTATTCTATGTATTTTACACTTATTAATCCATTTTATCCTTTCAACAACCCTATCAGGTAGACCATAATAATTACTTTATGCATAAAGAAATTTGGAGATACAAATGATAAGGAACTTGATCAAATTCACATAGGTAGTGATAGTGGTACTGTTAGGAGTTCATATCTCAATTGATAACTACACTGCCTCTCTCATCTAAACCACATTCCATTTTACCTAAATACTGCAACAGGCTCCTATCTGACCTCTTTGTCTGCACTCAACTTCTTTTCAACGCATTTATCCTGAAGTTAGAATGACCTTTATAAACCACAAAATATAATCATGACACAATTCCACCATCCCCGATGCCCTCCATAACGTAGCCCTGCCTACCTGTCCTGCCTTACCCTGTGTTAGCCTTCTCCTCAACCTTTGGACTCTAACTACCTTGACTGTTTCATTCCTTCTTACTCCAGGGCCTTTGCACAGGCAGTTCTCCCAACCTAGAAGGCTCTTCTGTACTTCAAATCCTGTCCACCTTACCTACTGATATGGTTTGGATGTGCCTCCATCCAAATCTCATCTTGAATTATAATTCCCACGTGTTGTGGGATGAACCCAGTGGGAGATAACTTGAATCATGGGGGCAGTTTCCCCCATACTGTTCTTGTGGTAGTGAATAAGTCTCACAAAATCTGATGGGTTTATCAGGAGTTTCCGCTTTTTCATCTTGCTCATTTTCTCTTGCCACCATGTAAGAAGTGCCTTTCACCTCCCACCATGATTCTGAGGCTCCCCAGTCATGTGGAACTGTAAGTCCAATTAAACCTCTTTTTCTTCCCAGTCTTGAGTATGTTTTTGTCAGCAGCATGAAAATTGACTAATATACCTACTTAACTTCTCATTGTTCACATCACAATTTCAATGTCACTTCTCACTAGGGAAAGCTTCCCTAACAAGTTCAAGTTCTGATAGGTCGTGGAAGATTCTGTTAATTTATTACTAAATCATCAACCTCAAGAGGGCAGGGCAGTATTTGCATACTTTGCTCATTAATTTATCTCCAGCAATAAGCCCAGTGTTTGGCTTAGGAATGAGTCCACTTTTATTACAGCTACAAGTCTTAGCTCCCTTGCCAAAGTGCAGATTTGTTGAGGTCTGGGACTGTGCCCTAGAGAAGCAAGCAGCTATAATAAAGAGAACATGGCCTTTGGCCCATACTAATTCAAAATCCAGCTACACCATCACCATATCTGAATGCATGACCTCAAGTCTCAACTTCCTCATCTGTTAGTGGGAATAATGGCATTGTCAAGTCTAAAAGAGATACTAAAGATAGCATGCTAGTGAATCTAGCACTAAATGCTTCTTGATCTTTCTTCCCAGGTGCATCTTTGGGTCCCAGAGGGTCAATGACACAAGCAGTGAGAAGAAAAAGCTAAGGTTCTGCGACTACCCCATACCGTTCATCACAGGCCATGGCTTCCTTCTCTACCACTTAGCATGTCAGCCTGTGAAAACATGCAAAAATGTCACAGTGAGCAAGTGGTTAAGGATTTGCTAGGAGGCAAAGGGAATAGAATGAACATGGTACATGTTAAGTATCCACTAAGTGCCAGGCATTTTCATACGTTATCTCATGTAATACATAGCAAAAGGAAATCTGACTCTACAAATGAGGAGATGGAGGCTCAGTCAGGTTAGGTCTCACCTATGGTCTCAGCACAGGTAAGTGGTAGAGACTCTGACCTGAACCCAAGTCTCTATTTCTCCATTGGACTTGCTCCTGCCACCCCAAGGCACAACCCCAAAATTAATCTCTTCCTCACTTGTTTCTGGGTAAGTGTGCATTAAAAGGCCCGAGGCATCTTTATGCATCTTTACTGTCAACCCGACCCTGATGTGTGTGGGAAGAATCAGGCAACTTAGTAATATTTGAGCATGCAATATCTCAAGATTAAATATTTGCAAATGAATTAAACATGTTAGAGTCTATATTCTTAAAAACTACATGCTACTTGAGCAGAAAGTCTAACTCTGTATTTTGCTTTATATCAAAAAGTTGGCTAGATAATTTCTTTTAATTAACCTGCTTTCGAATGAGCTTTAATTTAATGTATTAAGAGCAGTCAGTCATTAGCATTCTCTGGGCCTAAATGAAGTTATACAAAATAAGGAATAAAGTCTAAAAGGGAGACCAGAAGGACAGAGTAAGCTGTGTGCCCTCTTGCTGAGATGCTACCCCAGATCTGAGCTTGCAATGGAGAAATAAGCTCCTGATACTTCACACAACCTGTTCCATCACAGGAACTATGTGCTACAGTTATCCAAAATGTAATCTACCCGCTACCTGCATCTGAATCTCCTGGGATGCTTGTTGGAATGCCACTTTCTGGGGCTTACTCCAGGTCTATAGATTCAGAGTCTCTGAGGATGATGCCCAGAAATCAGCATATTATCAAGCACCCCTAGATATTTCTGATTCATTGCAAGGTTTGAGCTCCTAAAAATTTAGCAGTAAAAACTTACAGATCATTGGCCGGTGCAGTGGCTCACGCCTGCAATCCCAGCACTTTGGGAGGCTGAGGTGGGTGGATCACGAGGTCAGGAGATCAAGACCATCCTAATACGGTGAAACCCTGTCTCTAATAAAAATACAAAAAATTAGCCGGGCGTGGTGGCAGGCGCCTGTAGCCTCTGCTACTCGGGAGGCTGAGGCAGGATAATGGCATGAACCCAGGAGATGGAGCTTGCAGTGAGCCCAGATCATGCCACTGCACTCCAGCCTGGGCGACAGAGCGAGACTCCGTCTCAAAAAAAAAAAAAAAATGCAGATCATAATAATTCAACATATTTCTTTATTCCAAAGGGATATTTTCTTTTTTGAACCTTGAAACGTTTAAATAAATAACATATTTATCCCAGCAACTCTAAAAACAAGACATTCTCCATTTCGAAATGGGGGATGTCAAGTTTTGAAACATGTATGGCATGCCCTCTCT
>NW_012110141.1:6055524-6078504 GCF_000951045.1 Mandrillus leucophaeus | reverse complement strand
AGTAGCTGAGACTGCAGGGGCCTGCCACCACACCTGGCTAATTTTTTGTATTTTTAATAGAGACGGAGTTTCACTGTGTTAGCCAGGATGGTCTCCATCTCCTGACCTCCTGATCCACCCTCCTCCGCCTCCCAAAGTGCTGGGATTACAGGCATGAGCCACCGCGCCCGACCAGGAAACTCTTTTATTCTTCTTCTGTACAAGCAACACAAAAGGTATTTTTTAGATAAATTACTTCTTTTTCTTATTCCTCTCCATTGGTAAAGCCAGTCGCCTGCTACCCTACCAATTAAAATTCTGGATGTGGGAAATTAACTTTCAAAAAAGAAACCTAAGAGTTGAACAGCTTCTTGTGATTAAACTAACACCTCTAATCTTACACCAGTTTAGCAATATCCGTTCTTTTGCTTCCTGGGACTTGCCCCAAACCTGAGTTCCCTGAAACTTGAGGACCAAGTCCCCAAGCATGGGTTCATCAGTCTCAGGGTTTACCAGAATCTCCCCATTTGGGAGAGCTCTGAGTTTTATCACCTTGGAAACACAACACCAGGCTCCCTGAACATGCATAGAAGGAGTATTTTTTAAAGCATCATGAGAAAACAGTGTTTAGTTACCCCCAAATGTAAGAGTCACGATTCAAAACTGTCACCGACTCAGCGGCATCTTAGTCAAGAATAGTATCTTCAACTTGACAAATCACAAGTATGTGTACTTTTGCTAACCAAACTGGTAGTTGGAAAACAGCTCAAAAAAATCCCATCTCCATATTTATTTTATCATTTTTTCTTCTAAAAATGGAATGGCTTCACTTATCAAACTTGCCAGGCCATGGCTGATATAGTCACTATATATGTGTATGGAACAGGAAATACTAGACATCAAGTTACCTGTGTCCTTTGTAGAAATCCTGATTTTGGAAAAGGAAGTGTAAAAGATACATTCAAAGAAGACATTTTGAACGTTAAAATGGAACTGCTTGCTTTGATGCAAATGGCTATGGAGTGTGTGTGTGTGTGTGTGTGTGTGTGTGTACGCGTGTGTGTATAAGAGAGAGAAAGACAGAAAGGAAGAGATGGATGAATTATTTATTTCGGACTATCCCGTCTAGTATTACAAGTTGTGGAGCCTGCATCGTTAGTATATTATCTCTGTTGAATGATAGGATGAATGAAATCAGTTCTATTTGTTCTATGTTCTGGACACGCTAAACAACATCGATCAAATGACCCCTCCTCTTATTTCTTTCACAATAAATTCAACCACATTTATGGAGAGCCTCCTGTGCCAGGCACAGTGCTAGGTGTCGAAAACAAAGATGATTGAAGCAAGATTGAAGATTATTGTCGGTATTTTAGGATTGGAACGGGGGGCGGGGGGGCGGGGTGTGACATCCTTGCTCCCGGCTCTCCCGCAGCCCGGACTGCTGTCGAGCCAGTTGTGGCGTTAGCACGCCACTGCTCCCGGCTTCTGGGAACTCCCCAGCCAGCCCACGAGCCTAGCGCCAGGGTTCTGTCTGCGTTGCCCAAGAGCCAAAGACTCAAGTTAAACTCCGGAGCCGCGGCGCTCCCTGCGCACCGAGCGAACCCCGGGCTACGCGGAGCACCGCGCCGGGTTCCTTGCACCTGTCCTCCCGCCCGTCCGAGTGCGCTCGAACCCGCGCCTGCTTACTTTGCCGCTGTCGCTCACGCCGAGGAGGTGATCCCGCAGCACCTCCATGGGGCAGGTCCAGGTGGAGTGGACGAACGTCCCTCGGAAGATGTGAGCCAGGGGCGGCATCTGGGCGGCACACATGTCAGCGGCGGAGCGCAGCGCGGGTCTGCGGGGCGAGGAGGGCGCACGCGGAGGAGACGCAGCGGGGCTCTCTGCAGCTGCGGGCGGCTGCCTGGCGGACACCGGCTCCGGCCTTGTCCTGCCCCCGCTTCCCCGGGCGGTTGCCGGTACCCTGCAGGCCGCGCCCAGGGGCTGGCTCCCTACCTCCTCAATGCCAATAGGATTTTTCTCCCGCGAGTTGGCTCCGCGCTCCCGTGGGGTGTGGTCTTTCTCCCCACCCTTGCGTTAGTTTTGGGTGTGTTAACTCTTTGAGTTATCAAGATCAACCACAGCTGAGGCTCACAAGATCAGCTTCCTCCACCTTCTGTGAGTTGTGTCAGTCTGGCTCCTCTGACCCTTCAACTCTTAGGATCACTTACTTCTTCAACCTGTAGCACTCAGCTCCTGAACTTGCATTAGTTCAGGGACAGGTGAAAGGTCAGCTGGGGCTGCCTACCTTATGACCAGTTTCATTTTCAGTTTCTGTGGACTGCAGAATTCGTATTGGTCCTCACCTGGAAGGTTCTGGAAGCATGTCTTACAAAACGTCTCTGGTGAACTGGGTGTCATTGTGGACCCCAAGGTTCCTCTCTTCACCTTGAGGCTAATGTTTTTGGTTTTTGTATTTGTCCGCAAACAATTCCAATACCAATTTTCTCGTGTAAAATGAATCTCTTTTATTTACTTCCAGTTGCACCAGGGGAGAAAATTAAGTTCTTAAGTCAAATAGGCAGCAATTGTAGCGTGGGCTCGGGTGCTGAATTGGGAATCAAGAGACTGTGGACAAGACACGTGGGACTCGGTGTCCTTATCATCCCCTCTTGTGAAAATGGAGCTAGGTCATAACTAGGGTCAGCGTTCCCACCCTAAACAATGACCACTGGGTCCTTCATAAGTTCTCCATGAAGCCCAGCTGGCTTCCATTCAGGGCCCTCTAACGTGCTCTTCCTTCTGCCCGTGATGCCTCTTGTGGCTCTTCACTTGGCGGCTCTTCTCACCACTGATTTGTCTCGAATGTCAGGCTCCTTGGAGTCACCTTTCCTGACCACCAAGCTAGTGGCATCGGACTCCCAGCAGTTTCCACTCCACTAATCCATCTTGTTTCTGCCATTGCATTTATTGTATCCATCCTTATTTATTTCGTGTTTTTTAGTTTACTCCTGTTGCCCTCTCCCCAGGGTACACACACACACACACACACTCTCACACACACACACAACAGTAACAGAAGCACCACAGGAGCAGGGGACGTGTCTTATGCCTAGAACAATGCCAGTGTTCCGTACATGTTTATTGAATAATGGATGGTTTTTCTGTGAGCAGAGCCATAGCCTGAGACAAATAACTATTTCGACACCTACATAAAGGGTGAGGGTTTCATTGTAGTGTGTGAGCAGTTTTTCTCTGAATTGCTGCTTTTATGACACAGAACCGGCTTACAAAAATGATTCATTCCCTTCTCAGTTCCTTCAGCTTCCCCATAACCAATGTCTAGGGTACCAACTCATCTGGGTTTACCAGGTACTTTCCTGGTTTTAGCACTGAAAGTCAGGCCATTCAGGAAGACCCTCAGAACCATGCACACAGATGGTTGGTCACCCTACCAGGGACTCACAATTAGGAATCTCTGCAGCTGAGGTCATTACACTTGTCCCTGCTCCTTGTCACTTTCTCCTGATTCTGCCGACCACACTCCCTCCCGGCAGTAGAAACAGCCAGCACACTGAAAACATTCCCTTGACCTCGTATACACAAAAACCTCAGACAGAAAGGTGAAGAAAATGGCTTTTGAGACAGGATTCAATTAGATGTTTCCAACAGATGTATTACTTTCCTAAAACAGATACGGTTAATAATTTTTTTAATGAAAACCTAAATGTCACAAAAAGAGACTAGTTTTATGAACTAGAATATATCTACTTGATATTTTACAGTTATTAAAAACAATAGGGGAGTATAGAGCCACAATGTTAAGCTTTCAGAAATGGCTTCTCGCCCAGCGCGGTGGCTGACGCCTGTAATCCCAGCACTTCGGGAGGCCGAGGTGGGCAGATCACGAGGTCGAGATTGAGACTATCCTGGCCAACATGGCGAAATCCCATCTCTACTAAAAATACAAAAATTGGCTGGGTGTGGTGGTACGTGCCTGTGGTCCCATCTTCTCAGGAGGCTGAGGCAGGATAATTGCTTGAACCCCGGACACAGATGTTGCAGTGAGCCGGGATTGCGCCACTGCATTCCAGCCTGGTGACAGAGCGAGACTCCGTCTCAAAAAAAAAAAAAAAGCTTCTATGCTATGATTAAAATCATGAAAAGCTATAAGCATATTGGCCAGAATTGAAAAGGTACATCAAACAATGCATGTTATTCTGTTGAGATAATGGAATTACTAAGTAGAGAATTTTATTTTGATGTTTTTTAATATGGTTACTATCTGGTTTATAGGATGAGTAGCCATTATGATGCTTTTAAAAAATTAATCGTCTTAAACAGAAGGATTGGCCATGAACCTCCAGGTGACATGGCATTAGTGCTCCTCAGGTAAATTTTAGCTCTTTTGAGCTTCCATTCCCAGTCGAGTTGTCAGTACCCAGGATCCAGAAGCCCTGGGTGCTATACTGCCTGGCAGCATGGCTCAAGCACACGTCAGAAGTCTTGGCTTCCCAGCCAGGCACGGTGGCTCATGCCTGTAATCCCAGCACTTTGGGAGGCCGAGGCGGGTGGATCACTTGAAGTCAGGAGTTCAAGACCAGCCTAGCCAACATGGTGAAACCCCGTCTCTACCAAAAATATAAAAAATTAGCCAGGTGTGGTGGCACACACCTGTAGTTCCAGCTACTAGGGAGACTGAAGCAGGAGAATCGCTTGAACCCGGGAGGCAGAGGTTGCAGTGAGCCAAGATTGCACCACTGTACTCCAGCCTGGGCAACAGGGTGAGACTCCACTCTCGGACTTGTCAACTCCTTTAAATTGCTGGTCCTCCTGCAATTTTGACTCCCATTCTGGTATCCCCAGGGGAATATTATCCTGGCTACAGAGGTTTGGAGGAAAAAGGGAATACAGAGCTTTCATATTCACCTTCAGAACACAGCCCAAGAACCATTAGTGCTCCACCCCCACATATCACTTCCTTCAGAAAAAAAGAACCCCGCCTTGGCATGGAATATTCCCTGGCTGCTTCTTCAGGTTTGGCTACCTCCACTCTCCCATATGCTCTGAATCCGCTTTGCTCACACTATTCTCTCTGCCTGTGGTGCCCTTTTACCACTTTATAGCATGTCTGCCTCATTGTCCCACCCACTCCCCCCACCCCCCTCACCTTTATCCAGGATATCTTTACATTTCTGCTCTAGAGTGTTAAGTCTTCCTCCCCTGAGTTTGTGGGGGTGCTGTAATCGTTCCATTACTCATCTATACCCCAAAGAAGATTGTGTTTTTCTGAAGGACCATGTCCTCTTTCTTTCTGTGTATCCCCTTAACACAGTCCCTGGTCATTAGGAGGTGCTCCATAGATTTATATGAATATTGAATTGCAGGCGATGCTTTAATGGTAAAAATTAAGAGGCTATAGTGGGTGTGTACTAATGGTGAACAATTCACTGGGACTAGAACTTAAGGATGAGTTTTATTTCATTTATTTAGTTTTCCAACATTTTATGAGAATGTTCAAACATACAGAAAAATTTAAAAGCTTCATTTCTTACAATCTCAATTTTCTCTGTTTCAAACGGAGCCAAGTAGTCCCCAAACTCCCCAACTACTGGGGTGGGATCAGCGGGTTCTAACCCTCTAATTGCCTGAGGCCAAAACCTAGACCATAGCGTGATTAGCTTTGACATTTTGGTCATCTCGTGAATGTAATTATACCTGCAGCTTAGTCAGTCAGTCCTTCTTGCTTAATAGAACCTGACTGTTTGAAAAGGCTTTCTCCTCTACTGTCTAATTTTCAGCCTCTCAACAACCCTATAAAATAGGAAGAGGATGTATTTTAACCATTCCACAGATGGGGAAATGGGTTCAGGGAGGTTGGCTTGCCTATGCAGTTAGTATAGGACGGACATGGATCTTGAGTCCAGTTGTTCTCACACATTGTCTCATCACAGTAAACTCCCAGAAACGGTTCATTCAGTTTTGCCATGACTCACTTGGCCACTGCACTGTGGGCTGTCATCTACAACTTTCACATTGTACATGGTTTTCCAACAGTTGCTGGTGACACTCCGATCTAGCCTGCAGTAAAACTAAAGGGAATAATAGACTTTGAGAAAAACAAGAATCCAATCAGCGTAGGTCAGTAGAATGGGCCAGCGAGAATAACTCGGGTTTTCACGAGGTACAGAGTGCAGGGAAGCAGTTTCAATGAGAAGCCACTTTTCCTCTCTTATCTAGGAGAGAAGTTGTCATTGTACAGTGAAATAAATGCCTGCCTATTTTATTTATTCTTTTCGTGTAGCTAAATCTATCAGTTTCCATGGTGCCCTGTGTTCACCATGGAAACTCTGACAAGCTCGTTATGCTTTAGAGAGGAAAAAAAAAAAGATACACCAAAAATTTGAGATAGGATAAATGCATTCCTTTTAAAACTGTGTGTTCTTCTGAGTAGGAAGCCTTAATGGATAGCAAATCATAATGATCTCCATTTTCCAGTTCTTAGGTGAGAACCAGGGTTTGCCTATCCATAGAAGCAGCACCCTTGGCCCCCCCAAACTACTTTATCTGTATAGTGTAGTTATGCCTGTGAGTATCCCACCTTTGTATTTACTGACAATAGAGAGATGGCTCAATCCATATTTTGTCAATTTTTATGAGGATATAGTGGTTGTCCCTATCAATATTCTTTAACAGTTTGTTCACTTAACAAATATTTATTGGACATCTATATTATGATAGGCACCATGCTAAGCACTGTGGGTATGAATGTATGAAACAGATATTGTCTTACCCATATGGAATTTACACTAATATATTTTCTCTCTGCCACCTCTAGGAGTAGGAATTAATAGCTTTCATAGTATTACTGTAACATTTCCCTAGCATAATTAGTGAATGTCGTATTATTATATATAATACATGTCAAATCTTAAGTGATACGAATATAATAAAAGGCACTTAATGATTGATGCTGAAGTGACACGTTGATAACAATGCTCTAGTGTACTAGTTAACATTACTTGTTTTAAAGAAGTCTATTGTTACTATTATTAGTATTTTGAGGCAGAGTCTCACTCTGTTGCCTAGGCTGGAGTGCACTGGCACCATCTTGGCACACTGCCACCTCCGCCTCCCAGGCTCAAGTGATTCTTCTGCCTCAGCCTCCCCAGTAGCTGAGACTGCAGGGGCCTGCCACCACACCCGGATAATGTTTGTATTTTTAGTAGAGATGGGGTTTCACCGTGGTAACCAGGCTGCTCGAACTCCTGGCCTCAAGTGATCCATCTTCCTCAGCCTCCCAAAGTGCTGGGATTACAGGCATGAGCCATTGCGTCTGGCCAGAAGTCTCTTATTTTTAAATAGCTACTTTATTACTCTTGAAAAATAGGCATATGTTTATTTTTTAAGATTTGAATATTTTAAAATACCCTATCTCACTATCCAGATATATTATCACCATTAGCACCTTTGTGGTTTACTTAGAAAAGTTCAAATATAGAAAAGACAAAAGATAGTAGCCTAGAAGTTTGCAGATGAGAAAAGTAGGGAAGAGGAAAGCTACCTCTACTTCTTAGAATAGCAATTAAGTTTGAAGAAATGCATACATTTCACCTGAATTTTATAGAAAAAGGGAAAACAGAATGAGAGAATGAGTTGCAACTTGACTTTGGTTTTATGCCAGACAGGTGCAGGGAGATATTTTTCTGGCTGGAAGGTTTTAAGGAGCATGTAGGCAGCGGCTTCCATCACCTACTCATACTGCTGATCCCTCGAATCAGGTAGCACGTTAGTAAAATTTAGCTGATTCCAGCTTCCTACCATGACAGCAGGCTCAAAGCAAATATTCTTGGGCCGGACGCGATGGCTCATGCCTGTAATCCCAGCACTTTGGGAGGCCGAGGCGGGCGTATCACCTGAGGTCAGGAGTTCGAGACCAGCCTGGCCAACATGGAGAAACCCCGTCTCTACTAAAAATACAAAATTAACCGGGCGTGGTGGCGCAGGCCTGTTATCCCAGCTACTCGGGAGACTGAGGCAGAAAAATCACTTGAACCCGGGAGGTGGAGGTTGCAGTGAGCCGAGATTGTGCCATTGCACTCCAACCTGGGCAACAAGAGCAAAACTCCGCCTCAAAAAAAAAAAAAAAAAAAATTCTTGACCTGTGTTACTCTGTGTACATTTATGCTCCAACATGGATTATAAAGGTATTCTAGCCAGGCACAGTGGCTCACACCTGTAATCCCAACGCTTTGGGAGGCCGAGGCAGGTGGATCATCTGAGGTCGGGAGTTCGAGACCAGCCTGATCAACATGGAGAAACCCCCTCTCTACTAAAAATACAAAATTAGCTGGGAGTGGTGGCACATGCCTGTAATCCCAGCTACTCCGGAAGGCTGAGGCAGGAGAATCGCTTGAACCCAGGAGGCAGAGTTTGTGGTGAGCCAAGATCGTGCCATTACACTCCAGCCTGGGCAACAAGAGCAAAACTCCATCTCAAAAAAAGAAAAATAATTAATTAATTAATTAATTAAATGAAAAAGGTATTCCACTTTTACTATCAAAAGTAAGCAATACATACAATCAGTATCTATAGGTTCCTATTCCAGCTCAGTCACAAGCCAATGATATCTTGGCAAAGTCATTCTACTTTGGGCCTTGGTTTCTTCATCTGTAAGATGAAAGGTCATGTGCTATCACTGGTTCCATACTTCTTTTTTTTGTTTTTTGAGATGGAGTCTCACTCGTCGCCCAGGCTAGAGTACAGTGTTGCAATCTTGGCTCACTGCATCCTCCACCTCCCGGGTTCAAGCAATTCTCTGCCTCTGCTTCAGCCTCCTGAGTAGCTGGGATTACAGGCCCCCACCACCACGCCCAGCTAATTTTTGTATTTTTAGTAGAGAGAGGGTTTCACCATCTTGGCCAGGCTGGTCTTGGAACTCCTGACCTCATGATCCACCCGCCTCAGCCTCCCAAAGTGCTGGGATTACAGGGGTGAGCCACCATGCTCGGCCATTTGGTTCCATACTTCTTTACTCCCAAGGATTCATTTCCTTATTTCTGCTATTTACCTACCTTAAGTTTTACATTGTATCAAGAAAACTAGTATAAGATAGAAACTCAATAAAAGCTGTTAAATGAAAGATTTCCCCACTTTTCATTCATCAAAGACCAAAATAACTACCAATCAGAGCTTCTGATGAACATCAACTGTCTAGCATGTCGAGTTCACGTAATTCAAACCAAAAGCAGGTCTAACATTTTACTTAGCCCGTGCAACCTATCTCAAGTTGGACAAATTCTGTTAAACCTTTGTGAAAAGTTAGAGACTCAAGAAACACAGCTTGAATTTGTTGAGGAATCCTCCTAAGCACCCTGGGACTCCAAGTTGATCAATATTGAAGTAGGGTTGGGAAGCTACTGAAATGATTTCACACATTTTTGGGAGCTAGTTTGCCACTTTTCTTTCTGCTTTGAAATAGAAGAATCTATACATCTCCAATGTGCCACATTGACAACTGAGACCTAGGGCATGAAATGAATCCTATTAGGCTCTCATTCTGGGGATCTCGGAGAAGGATTGATTTTTCCCAAAGTTATTAATATGCAGCTTAACTGGTTTGAGCTGACAGTGGATCTAAAGTGAAAAGACGCTCACCCCAGCTAACAATGCATGCTAGCCAAGGTGCTGAGAGTCGTTGCATGCATGTTCCTGGAAACCATAATGAGATTGGACTCCACTCTAGCAGAAAGCCAAACATTATCATCCCGACAGATGCTACACAATTAGTGCCCCTTTAGATAGGTGTAAATTTCATACGGAAAGTAAAAACCAACTGAAGCTCAAGTTAAATTGTCGTAACAATGATTTTAAGGAAAAAAGAAAGTTCTAAGGAATTCTCACAATATTATTTGAATAGGTAAAATTAAACTTATTCGAAAAACTATGAGTGTCAAAACTTCCTTTGTGTATATTTCTAAAGGGATGATTTTTAATATTATATATAAATGAAATTAACCATTTATGTAACACTCTTCCACATAAAATGCAAAACCCACTAACTATAGTTGTGACAAGAATCCAGCCCTAATAAGAGGGAAGAAACCATCTCTGAGAAGCAATTTTTGTTGTTGTTTTTAGAAGTGTGGTTTGTGTTTTTGGAATTCTTTGTGGAATGGCATATAATAGGGAATCAGTAAATATTAATATTAGACAAATTAATGTTATGTTATATACAATAAAACTCTAGTTCAGAATCACTCATTCTCCCCCATGGAGCATTAAAATTGCCATAGTGTCCATATTACCAAAACATGCTATGAAATGAAGAACACGTGATTGGCGTTTGGAGCACATGTAAGTTCAGACAAGGCTGAAAGTGACAGAAAACCTCAAGCGATCCTCCTGCCTCGACTTCCTAAAGCCCTGGGATTACAGGTGTAAGCTACTGTTTGGTCGGGAATGACTCTTCTCATTTTTATTTACGGACTTCACTTCCCTTAGATCTCAGACTACAGACTACATGGATTCAGGTCACCATGACTTAGAAGAAAGGCATTTAACATTTTGGTGCCATGAGGAATGTACTTCCTTTTAGCTAATTACAGTCATTTCCAGATATGAGACATTTTGCTATACTTATTTCAATGGAGAAATATTTTAATGGCCCAGAACACATAATAGTACAATGTCAATTTTATCATTCATATGTATAATTTTTACCCATTCCTCATGTCATCCTAAGATTGATTACAAAATCAATCAAAACCCAGCTAAAACTCCACAGTCTAAATGGGAATGGGAATATACTGTTTTGCATAACAACAACAACGAAAAATCTACGGTCACCCTCTCTTCTGACAGCGCAGCTTTGTTGCAGGTTCAATCAATGTATACAGCACCCAACTTCTCTCTCTCTCTCTCTCTGCCCTCTTTCCTCCTCTTTTCCCTCTCTTCCCTTCTCCTTCTCTCCTCCACATACACTCCATTATCTGACATCTCCCTCCTCATGATCACAAGATGATGACAACAGCTGTATATACTCTCAAATTCAGGTGAAGAAAAAGTGAAGCAACCTTTCCCAAAAGTTTCAGAAAAATACAAAAACCAAACTCATCATCTTATTTGCCACAATAGGCTGGTATGCCCAGCCCTAACAACAATAACAAAAGCATTATAGCCAGGGCAATGTGACATGTGACACTCTGATCTGGATCTCATGCCCCATCTGTTAGTTAAGGAGCAGGTAGGTGAGGAAGTACAGGCAGTCAGGGTAGGTAGTGTGGGGTTCCCAGACAACTTGGAATATAGTGTCCAGAAGAAGGTGAATGGATGCTGGGCAGCAAAAACAGCAGGTGTTTATTAGGGTGTGGTAGGTACGGGATTTTGACTAAAAGTTACTGACAACTAACTGATAGGCACAGATAAAATTAGAAATATAACCAGCATAAATATTGATAAAGTATAGTAGAATACCTGATGTAAATTAGTTATTGCAAGATGCTCTCATTCTCCTCTCAAAATAAAACCTTATTTGTGCCTCTTATGAGTAAGATGCTATGCATTGTGTAGGATATAAAACTGAGATTCTCTGCCCTCACACTAAGAATCACAGGAGGAAGGGTAAAAAGATGAAATGAATAATGGAGCTTTTTTTTTTTTTATTAGAGGCGGAGGCCTCCCTATACTGCATGCAATCTGGTCCCAAACTGTTGGCCTCAAGTGATCCTCCTGCCTTGACTTCCCAAACCCCTGGGATTACAGGTGTAAGCTACTGCACCTGGCCTGGAATGACTCTTCCCATTTTTATATAGAGACTTGTCTTCCCTTAGATCTCAGACTACAGGATTCAGGTTACAGATGTGGTCACCATGACTTAGAAGAAAGGCATTTAACATATTGGTGCCATAAGGAATGTACTTCCTTTTGGCTAATTATGGTCATTTCTTGGTATGGGACATTTTGATATACGTATTTCAATGGAGAAATATTTTAATGGCCCAGAATGTATAATATTACAATGTCAATTTTCTCATTAATGTGTATAATTTTTACCCATTCCTCATGTCATCCTAAAATTGATTACAAAATCCAGTAAAGCTGCGTTTGACCAACTACACCAAAATGCTCGGTTCAAACAAGTCACATAAAAAAGTCCTACTTTGATCATTTCTGTTCATCAAATTTTTAGTTGTTAACCTTAAGGTAAAGTGCTTGAAAGAGGAATAGAAGCCCATGCCTTGTCCATATTTTCAGATACTGCTAGATGTGTTAGGATGATGGACTATGTCCATAAAAACAATATAACATGAAATGCATGGAAAGATACAATGACACAAATGTTTCATAAATGCAATAAAAACTTAATTACATAAATTCTCCTCTTTCCCTAGTCAATTAAATATGATTGATGTTGCCGTTGTCACTGTTTTTTAATGTGTTGCTACCAGTTCTCGCCTTTACCCATTCTCTTACTCTCATTCATTTAGTCTATGAACATTTGTTGAGCACCTTCTATATTCCAGGTATTCTGTTAAGCCCTAGAAATTGAAGGATTTTAAAAAGTCATGACTCTCACCCTTAAGAAGTTTATAAGATAATGGTAGAAACCAACAGGCACACATGTGGCTGTGATAAACCGTCTGCAGGTGTGTCTCTTCCCCCTTCAACTCCTGCATACTCCATCGACCCATCACAAGGCTCTGTGAGGACTAGATCTGTCTCCTTTGCTGCTTTGGAAACAGTGTTTAATGCAGTACCTGGCATGCTGTAGACACTCAATAGATGATTGTTAGATGCGTTAAGTGCAACAGTAGAAGTATGCGTGAGATACTGATTCCTGCCTCAGAAGAAGAGTAGATGCATAGAGAGAAGTGGGTCTGGGGCAGTGATTTTCAATTAAGAGCGGTTCTGCTCCCTGTCAGAGCAGGAGCACCGTCATCTTGGACAAACACCACCACTTTAAGTTCCAGCTCCCTTTCTAGCCTCATGCGTTTAAGACAATCACTTCTCTTCTAACTACAAGCCGCTAGAAAGAGCAGACAGTAAAACACAGATAAAAGAGCTTGGGCACAGAGGGAGGTGGTGGGAAGTCTCTTGGGTAACTGCCAAACTTCACCCTCATACAATGGGCCCCAGTAAAACAGTGGTCCTTAATAAGCACATTCCTTTCCCTTCGTGCACTAAGATAGGGAAGCCAAAAGCAGACTCGGGGGGCGGGGGTATGCCTGCAGCTGCAGAAAGATGTGTGGGAACAGACACACAACTCTCCCTCCCAGATAAGCACAACAAGGAGACACAGAAGCAGTCCCAACCTCTGATAAACTCTCCCACCCTGAGTCCTTAAAAACTCTTGGTCTGTAAGAGAATGTGGCTCTGACCTAACTTGGCCAACAGCCTCTCTCAGATTTGTTTAAAATAAACCTGCTCCTGTTGACTGTAGAGCCACCCTTCGTGTTTCTCTCCTCTTTATTTAATTCTTACACTCCCCAGGGAGAATTTGGCAAAGTCTGAAAATAATTTTAGTTGTTACAATTGAAGGTAGGGTGGTCATGACTGGCATCTAATAAGAAAAGAACAGGAATCTAAGATGTTTAGCAGCACAGCCTCCCACCACAAAGTTATTCAATCCAAAATGTCAATAGTGCTGAGATTGAAAATCTTAATCTGGGGTAAGATCCTCAATTATAGGATCTTAAATGTTCAGTGATCTTTGAGCTTCTAGAAGCATCACAGAGTCTTAGAAAATTGTGGAGTTAAAAAGGAACTTAGGGCCTGGCAAGGTGGCTCACGCCTGTAATCCCAGCACTTTGGGAGGCCGAGGTGGGCGCACCACAAGGTCGGGAGATCGAGACCATCCTGGCTAACACGGTGAAACCCCATCTCAACTGAAAATACAAAAAATTAGCTGGGTGTGGTAGCGGCCGCCTATAGTCCCAGCTACTTGGGAAGCTGAGGCAGGAGAATGGCGTGAACCCGGGAGGTGGAGCTTGCAGTAAGCCGAGATGGCACCACTGCACTCCAGCCTGGGCAGACAGAGCGAGACTTCATCTCAAAAAAAAAAAAAAAAAATCTTAAATTTTAAAGGATCTTAAATTTCACTCCAATTTCCCAATGAAATCATTTGTATTATTCTTGAAAGATGGTCTGCTATTAATTTTCAGAGGCAGAAAGCTCAGTTCTTTGAGTGACGATCATTTTCTTTGTTAGTTTTAATATTCATATGTATTTTTGTTGTTGTTGTTGTTTTGAGACAGAGTTTCATTCTGTCACCCAGGCTGGAGTATAGTGGCATGATCTCGGCTCATTGCAAGCCCCACCTCCCGGGTTCACGCCATTCTCCTGCCTCAGTCTCCCCGGTAGCTGGGACTACAGGTGCCCGCCACCATGCCTGGCTAATTTTTTTGTATTTTTAGTAGAGACGGGGTTTCACCATGTTAGCCAGGATGGTGTCAATCTCCTGACCTCATGATCCACCTGCCTCAGCCTCCCAAAGTGCTGGTATTACAGGCATGAGCCACGGTGCCCAGTCTCATATGTATGTTTTAATGAGCCAAAAGTTGCATTTGAAAATGTCACTGTTTGTGCTAGGTAGAACTTTCTGGGACAAATAAGAATAAACCAGTATTCTCTCACATGTCAATCTTCCAGGATTTGAAAATGGTGGTGATTGCTCTGAGACTTTTTTTCCCCATCAGATTCATCATTCTACCATTTTTTAAGGCAATTAAGAATAGTACAGCGTATACTAGAAAATATTCGATATGAACAACTGATAAAGTGTGAGATGACATTAGGTGCTTCAGGACTGATTTTAGCTATCTCACAGGCACTGCATTAAGCAATATTGAATTACACATAATCACATAATGAGAACATTGTTGACATTTGGATTTTTAAATCCTTCTTAAATCTAGGAGACAGGCTCAGTTTGTTATAAAAAATCTTTAACATTTCTGTAGACTTGTTAATTTCTCTATTTAAAAGAGACAAAGACCTCAGAGTTAGAACTTTCTATAGACCACAGTATCTAGCTAGAATTCAATAACATTATTTTGTTTATAATACATTTGTGTTTATGGTTTCCTTCTATTTATAGTAAGAGTTGCTGGCCTTTCTTTTATAGATTTGGTATAGCTGGTTTCTTATTTATGGTTTTGTGTAAAGTTTTCTACTTAAATAATTGAGTTTAAGTCTGAAAAATGGGATTTAAAGAAAAAAGTTAATTACAATACAGATTTACAGATAGAACGAAATCAGTGTAGGTGCCATTTGTAATACCTGAAGTTGGGGAAATAAATGTCAAACTATTGTCATAGAATCAAACAGGCCCCGCGTGGTGGCTCATGCCTGTAATGCCAGCACTTTGGGAGGCCAAGGAGGGCCAATCACTTGATGTCTGGAGTTCAAGAGCAGCCTGGCCAACATGGTGAAACCCTATCTCTACTAAAAATACAAAAATTAGCTGGATGTAGTGGGGGGCTGTCTCTTATACACATCTAGATGTGTATAAGAGACAGGATTATGCCATTGCACTCCAGCCTGGGCGACAAGTGCAAAACTCCGTCTAAAAAATAAAAATAAATAAATAAATAAATAAAGGGCCTCCCTACAGCAAAGTAGGTTTTATATAGAGTTTTCAGAAATGCAAATTTAGGTTACACCCTCAGCCAGGGAGCTAGGTAGAGCAGGCATAGTTCCTTACATTTTACAGATGAAGGAATTGTGATAAACATTAAATGTCATGTTTAAGATGACATTAGCTCTCTAAGATTCTTGGGCCTTTGACAAGTAGTTCAAGGCCCATTTCATGGCCCTATTTTGTCTTTAATTTGATCAAACTACTTCAGCCCAAAACTGGTGTTCATCCCTATTTGCCAAGACCCTTCCCTTTCCCTACTCCCTCCACTAATTCTCTTGTTCATGATCCTCCTGATGTTTGTCCCACCAATGATTTTCACTCTTTAGACAAGAAGTAGACAATCTGATAGGTTCTTACACACTACACGAGAAATACAGGGAGAGCTCAGTGTGTAACCCAGAGGACCAGATTGCTAAACCTTGGAACCTGTTGATAGCACACTCCTGTGATAACTCAAATTCCAATATAATGGGACTGGGGATAGTTTCAGTTCGCACAGTGAGCTCTCACAGCTCACATCTTGAACCTTGCAGTGAAGCAGCACGGCATCATACAGAGGACTGCATTCATAGGGTCACAGCAGTGTTTTATGACAGTGGAATTTCTAGCATTGTTTGGGAGAATATTTCTAAGAAGCCAGTTTATATGAGAAGAAATAAGAGGGCTTTCCCAATTCTCCTTACATTGTAACCAGAGTGAACATTTACTCTGCCCTGGAGAAATCAGGATGATGAAAGGCTGTGGCATTTCGCAACAAATGATCAGGGAATAATTGCCATGTGGGCTAAGGTCACTCTGCTAATCTACAATCAAGACTTGCCAGCTCAACATTCCCAAAGAACAATGTTCACATAGATCAAGGAAGTCCAAGTAGTGTCAAAATCATTCACATTGCTGATTTTTAAAATGGAAAAGAAGTCATGTAATAAAATAGCTGACATGCTAGAACCTGCAAATCAATAGATAATACAGATTAAGGACTGAAAAAGAAATAGAGACTGCTTCCTAAGCTAAAATTATTATTATTATTATTATTATTATTATTATTTTAGACAGAGTCTTGTTCTGTCCCCCAACTGGAGTGCAGTGGCATGATCTTGGCTCACTGCAACCTCTGCCTTCTAGATTCAAGCAATTCCCCTGCCTCAACCTCTAAAATAGCTGGGACTACAGGCACAAGCCACCACGTTTGGCTAATTTTTTTGTATTTTAGTAGAGACAGAGTTTCACAATGTTGGCTGGGATGGTCTTGATCTCCTGACCTCGTGATCCACCTACCTCGGCCTCCCAAAGTGCTGGAATTACAGGTGTGAGCCACCACACCTGGCCAACTAAAATTATTTATTGTTATTAGAGAAGAACAGTTCACCTGAAATTGATTATTACGCAGGGGATACCCAACTGCCTCCTTTTCTTCCCTGGTTTCACTTTGTCCTTGGTAGTAATGGAACCCATCTAACAGTCAAGTGCAAATATCCAAACAGCCCAGCATAAGGGGGTCTCATAGCCAGAGTCACAAATCTGACAGCTTAGTCGGGTACAGGGATATGGTTCTGATTAGTGTTGGAGTGGTGGGAGGTGAGGGAACTCCAGAAACTATAACTACTTAGGGTCCAGTAAAACCTCAATAGTCTGCGAGTCTCTCAGTGTTTCTGGACTACCATAGTAGTGCTCTTCGGGGCACTTTTGGGGGTACAGGTCTTGACACCAACTGCATCTTCTTGACTGATTTGGAAATCTTCAGAGTGATGACATGATTTTAAAAATAGGCTAAGATATCTGCACTTGTCATTTACCATCAAATTGGGCAGGAGAGAAGAGACGCCAAACAACTCTTTGCTCTCTTCATTGTGTAATGCTGTCTGTCACAGCAATTTTGTCACTGGTATGAGGCATTGTTTCTTCCTTGCTCCTAGGAGCCATCCTGCAGTGTGCACTCACCCTCCCTCAGGTCCCTGCCAGGGTATTATTATATCCTGTGTCATGGGAGGGTGTTCTCATATTGGTAAACTCTTCTGTATTCAAACTTTCTTGTACTTACCATGGTTGGGCACCCCACTGTGGTTGGGCAATGTCAGAATCCACTCTCAGGCATATTCTCCCAGTTAATCTTGAAATTGGACCTAGAAGGGTGATACGGTTTGGCTGTGTTCTCACCCAAATCTCATCTTGAATTGTAACTTGCACAATTCCCGTGTGTCATAGGAGGAACCCTGTGGGTGGTGATTAAATCATAGGGACAGGTATTTCCTGCACTGTTCTCATGATAGTGAATGAGTCTTATGAGATCTGATGGTTTTAAAAGGAGCAGTTCCCCTGCCTAAGCTGTGTCTCTTTGCCTGCCACCATCCATGGAAGATATGACTTGCTCCTTCTTGACTTCCGTCATGATTGTGAAGCCTTCTCAGCCATGTGGAAGCATGATTCCATTAAACCTCTTTTCCTTCCCAGGTTCAGGTATGTCTTTCTCAGGAACGTGAAAACAGACTAATATAAAGGGATATAGTTCTTTTCCTCCCATAGCAGTCGAGCATTTTCTTGACACACTTATTTTATGACTTAACCCTAGTTATTGACCTAGCAGTGGGGAAGGCAGATGGGTGACATCCTGAAGAGAGTGCATGATGTCTTGTAGACAGAGGCCTTGGTAGTGTGTGTGTGTGTGTGTGTGCATGCGTGGTGTGTTTCTAGCCCTCCACAAAGAGAAGTGGGCCATTTGTGCAGGCTCAGAGGCTTCAGAGCTGATATAATTTGGGTAACTGTCCCCTCCAAATCTCATGCTGAAATGTGATTCCCAGTGTTGGAGATGGGGCACGGTGGGAGGTGATTGAATCATGGGGGTGGATGCCTCATAAATGGCTCAGCACCATTCCCTTGGTGATAAGTAAGCTCTTGTTCATTTAGTTCACTGCCTTTGGTATTTCTCTATAGCCACAAAAGAATGGTCTAATGCAAGGGCAATCTGGACCCTCAAGATTCTTGGCAGGGAGGCGCATCAACACACATGTGCCCTTCCCTGTGTCAGTGCCCATTTTTCCCAATGCTATTGGCACAGCAGACCTACTTCAGCTACTCTTACAATTAAATTCTGGCCGGGATCTTCCTATTTGAACCTCTTTCCCCTTCCAATTTAAGAGATGAGAATCTTTTGGTATGTTTCCAGGGAGGTTCTCTGGCCTTCCCACTTAGAATTTATTTAGTTACTGATTAATCAATCTCAGCTCTTTGCTACCTTTTCCCAGGGCATCAGTGGAACTTAACCACAGCCGGCCAATTGCACTGTCTTTGTGATGACTATTCCTCCCTTATTTCTCAAATGCCTGACACATGGCAGCTGCTAGTGCGTCCTCTTCCATGGGTATACGTCCCAGGGTGTACATCCAATGGAAGGAGGTTATGGGTTAAGGCACAGTTGTGAATAAGGACAGGAGGTGAAGATAGCAGGTGAAAAACTTGGAAACCCCTGAGTGTTTGTCCAGGGACTCTTATCTGCCCGGATTATTGCCCCCGTATCCTTTACCTAATTAAACTCTATACTTACCCTTCACAACTCAGCTCACACAAGAATCAATTTCACTCTAAAGTCTTCATGGACCATCTCCAAGTCTTAGACTGGATTGGTTGCCTGCCTTGTTATTCCTATAACTCTTTAGCCACCTCAATCATACAACAACACACAGAGCATCTGCTCACATATGTCTATTTAAATACGCCAGTGGTTTTCAACCTCAGACGTACATATGGAAGTGGAGTTTGGCCACTAATACATTATAAAAGTTAAGAAGAACAAGAGTAGACTTTGCCTCTTCCTCTAACCAGTGGTGTGGACTTCAGCAAGATGTTGAGACTCAGTAGGGCTCAGCTGCTTCTTATGCAATGTTCTTAATGGTCATTTTTTTGTAAGCCAACCTTTAGATCTCACCAAGAACTTCTTCATTTACCTGCACTAAGTTATGAGTATTAGGTGAGCTTACACCTCCTGGTAGTATCTGTTTTGTAAAACAGCTCTTAACTACATAAATAAGCCACTAAATGATGTTGAAAGATATTTGGATCAGAGGCCCACTTTTCAGTTTTTATTTTTGGCTTACTTTCACCTGTATTCCTTCGTGATGAATAAGGGAAAACCATATGGCATCTTATTTCAGAAAGGTGATCACCTCCTAATGTGAATGCAGGGTTAGAATAAGGGATTCTGTGTCTCCAAGCTATGAGTGTTCATTGTCTAACTTTCTCTCAGTGCCTGCTCAGTGCATTGTGCTGGGGGCAGGTGCCAGAGGCCAGGGGAAATATTTCCAATGCCCATCCAACAACATCTGGCAAGCACAAGTAATCACACAGGATGGGAAATTTCCAGGGGATGAAATTCTCTGGATCAAAGATTTGTCTTATCTCGTCTTGTTGGCAAGATGAGTGTCCTGGCCCTGGTCTGACCTAACCTGGGACTTGAAATACACAACTCATTCTGTTAACTTCCCTGCCCTTCCTTCAGGCTTACCAAGCAACCCTCTGGTTAACGTTTAGCTTCTCATATAGATGGCACTAATGGAGAAGCACTGGGGCGGTTACATTTCTCATGGTCAGCTAAATACCCTAGCAGTTTGGGCTTTCCATGGAATCTGTTGTGAGCAAAGTGAACGTCATCGGTCTCCCTTTACCTGGGAAACCCTGAGACCCTGGCAATACTGCATCTGTGGAGCTATAAGACTGAAGGCCAGAATATGGTGTGAAAAGTACACTGCAATAGATACTGTGAACCCTGTGTGGGTCTCAACAAGTAATTTTTCTTGAATGACTCCTCAGCCTTATCCTATGTGTGATTCAACACCCATCAAGTCTTCACTGGGACTGTAGAAACAGTTGGAGGATGTCCACGGGTCTGGAGGTGGAGTGAGAAGAACAAACTCAGGATGTCATGGCCAACATGCCAAGAGGAGTGAAGCACAACCTGTGGAGAATACAGCCGTGCCTGGCTCATTCTCTGGTTTACTCATGGAGAGAGGCTGCTGGTCTATTCTGTTGAAAGTTTGAATATTTTTTTTAATCAGAAGAAAGATGCCAGGCACAGTGGCTCATGCCTGTAATCCTAGCACTTTGGGAGGCCGAGGCAAGTGGATCACCTGAGGTCAGGAGTTCAAGACCAGCCTAGTCAACATGGCAAAATCCCATCTCTACTAAAAATACAAAAATTAGCCAGGTGTGGTGGCACATGCCTGTAATCCCAGCTATTCAAGATGCTGAGGCAGGAGAATCACTTGAACCCAGGGGGCAGAGGTTGCAGTGAGCCCAGATCAGGCCACTTCACTTCAGCCTGGGGAAAAGAGCGAAACTCCATCGAAAAAAAAAAAAAAGAGAGAGAGAGAGAGAGAAAGAAAAGAAAGAAAGAAAAAATTTGAGTAATTTTATTCCATCTCTCATTGCCAGGCAAGGACATAACTTCAGACAGCCTAAAAACAACTCCAGTGAGACTCCACCCAATCGGAGAAGTATATTTGTATTATTTTGATTGTATTGCTATTCACTATTTTATTTTTATTACCATGTATTGCATTCTAAAAATAAGCTAGGTGCTAGTCAGAAAAGTGAATCAGGCTCAAGCCTTGCTTATATAAAGATGCTGGCTGCCAGCCTGTCTCACAGGACTCCTGTGAGGGTTTCGTGCTAGCTTGAAGATTGGCAAAGAACTCCATGAACGAGTTGTCAAAATCTTAATACAAATAATCCACTCTAATTACACAGACCTTCTATATTTATTACATGATATTACATATATTACATATATTATATATATATCAACACTGGAAAGTGAATAATAGTATCTGTCTTCCATTATTGTTGCAAAGGTAATGGCTATAAAATGCCTAACATGTGGCAAGTGCTCAAAAATGATGGTAGTTATTTTAAAATCATTATCATTATTACTATTATAACTAGCAAAGATATTGCCAATGTAAAACAAATTTTTCAGAAGAATGACAAGAAAGCTGCCCAACACATTTCCATCCCACCACACTCTCTCACTCCATTATTTGAATCACTTACTTGAAATACGAGGGGAGTATAGAAGAGAACACGGAATAGTGAATAAACACATTTGCCACTTTCACTAAGATATGGAGATAGCTTTATAAATATGATAGTAATAGGTCTGCAAGCAGCCACGCAACCGTCATTTAATCTGTTTACTTTTTTGCCACTTGTATTCATCTCATCCTGTTATGAAAGAATTTGCCATTTATCATAAGCCCTTTCTCTGTGAGGATGTGGGTAACTGAAAACAAAATCCAGTAAACAGGAAAACCCGGAAGTCTGCTTCAAATGAAACCACTAAGCGAAATCGGTGATTAAGGTAGACTTCAAAGTCCTCTCTGATAAATGGTTTACAGCCTCCAATTGATAAGAAAAAGAACAAACAAGCAGAAAGTAAAAGACAAACAGATACATAAAAACTGAATGTGGAAAACAATGTAGTCTCTTTTGGAGGAAACAACTTCCTAGGTCATCAGTTCATAGTGACAACACCTTATTTTTGCATAGAAGAGTAGAGTCAATGCCCAGTCTCATGCATTATTTCATTCGATCCTCACAACAACAAGACAGACAGAAAACATCAGAGAATATCCAAGGGCTAGCTTGAAAGGAAAGACCAACTAAACCTACAGACATATTGTTGATTATCCCAGGAAAGATTTTCTTTCTTTCTTTTTTATTTTTATTTTTTTTGTTTGTTGAGACGGAGTCTCGCTCTGTCGCCAGGCCAGAGTGCAGTGGAGCGATTTCTGCTCACTGCAACCTCCACCTCCTGGATTCAAGCGATTTTCCTGCCTCAGCCTCCTGAGTAGCTGGGATTACAGGCATGCGCCACCACACCCAGATAATTTTTGTATTTTTAGAAGAGACAAGGTTTCACTATGTTGGCCGGGATTGTTTCAATCTCTTGACCTTGTGATCCGCCCGCCTCGGCCTCCCAAAGTGCTGGGATTACAGGTGTGAGCCACTGTGCCCGGCCCCAGGAAGGAATTTCTCTCCGATCCTTTTGGTTCTGTTTTGGTTTGTTTATTTGTTTCTTCATTTCAGAAGAGATCTATTTTCCCATCAAGCAATTTAAACTTTTTAAAAACTGGTTTTGATTCAACCTAGTTCAAATACTTATTTTAAAAAACAGAATATAATTTCTACTCTACTCCAAGTTAGTAGTCCATTACCTATAGCAAGTGTCATGCTGTGTGAACAAGATCATGCCAAGTCTGACATAAGTAAATACAAATCTAGGATGCAACAGGCTTCCCAATAATTTTGAGCCTGATGGATGGTAAGTTTGGAGCAAGAGGGTCATGGAGAATATTTGAATCTGGGAAGTAACCTAGGAATGGCTGTGTCTT
>NW_012110141.1:6047400-6051654 GCF_000951045.1 Mandrillus leucophaeus | reverse complement strand
TAAGATCTGTTTTCATTAAAAGGAATACACAAACACACACACACAAACATATACTACATTGTGTGTGCATGGGTCAACACAAGGGCAATCTGAAGACTGAAGATTCATGGCAGGGAGGGACATCAACACAGACACGCCCTTCCCTGTGTCAGTGTTCAATTTTCCCAATGCTATTGGCATAACAGACCCACTTCAGCTACTCTTACAATTAAATCCTGTCCCGGATCTTCCTATTTGAACCCCTTTCCCTCCAAATTTAAGAGATGAGAGTCTCTTGGTATGTTTCCAGGGAGGCCCTCTGGCCTTCCCACTTAGCATTTATTTAATTGCTGATTGATCAATCTCAGCTCTGTGCTACCTTTTCCCAGTGCATCAGTGGAACTTAACCACAGCCAGCCAATGGCACCATCCTTGTGATGACTATTCCTCCCTTATTTCTCAAATGCCTGACACATGGCAGCTGCTAGTGCGTCCTCTTCCACAGGTATACATCCCAGGGTGTATATCGCATGGAATAGAGGTTATGGGTTAAGGTAAAGTTGTGAATAAGGACAGGAGGTGAGGATAGCAGATGAAAAAATTGGAACCCCACCCCCGAGTGTTTGTTCAGGGACTTTTATCTGCCTGGATCATTTCCCCCATATCCTTTACCTAATTAAACTCTATACTTACCCTTCACAACTCAACTCACACAAGAATCAATTTCATTCTAAAGTCTTCATGGACTCTCTCCTAGCTTTATGCTGGAGTGGGTGTCTGCTTTGTTATTCCCATAACCCATTAGCCACCTCCATCATATAACAACACGTTAAGCATTACTGTCTTCATTTTAGAGATTTAAAAAAAATAAAAATAAAAAACTCCTTCAAGGAGTTTATTTAATGGAGGTCATACACCTTGTAACTACTGTAAGTAGGAAGGCAGCCTGTTTGACAGGTGCCAACAACTAGGTGCTTTCCACAAAGACTTCTCAACAATCTTTTAAAAATTAAAGCCCTTTTTGGGGTGATCTTCTCCACAATCAAGACAAACAGAACACATACTAAATTCCACTGGTTCTCATTGCTTCTAAAGACATATGTCTCACATTTTAACGTCGCTGAAATCTGAGTGTAAATTATGAT
The DNA here is from genome assembly GCF_000951045.1 of Mandrillus leucophaeus. NCBI lineage: Eukaryota > Metazoa > Chordata > Mammalia > Primates > Cercopithecidae > Mandrillus > Mandrillus leucophaeus. The sequence goes on along the minus strand of NW_012110141.1, from coordinate 6,050,530 downwards.
CAATGGCATATTATAGTTTGAGTAGCAGCAATTTTTGCTTTCATGGTGACACATAAAATACTGAGGCGTTTGCAATTTATAAAGTGTCTTCTGCGTTATAAAATGGAGTGCAACAGAAACTTCTCTGATATTTAACACTTTGCTTTCTTTGATACTGCTGTTAATAGCTCTTGTAGCTACAAGGAAGGTGCCATGGCTGATAAGAATAAAGAGGTAAAGGGCATTGGTGGTTTCTACTACATAGCCTGGAAAAGTTCTTTTCTTTTTCATGTTTTCTTTTCTTTTATCCTGATGCTAGAGGTTGGCCTTTTTGGTATGTCCTAGTAGATCTTGGTCCTTGTTTTCCTCTCTGCATAACTATGGTACAATAGTTCTCAAGTGTTCCACTCACCTAATGGCAGCATGGCCTTCGATTTTTAAATGTATCCTCACTGGCTTCTCACTGTCTTTGGACCTCTTCTGTTTAATCAGAGTTTTTCACACAAAACAGTTTCTTGATGCAATTTTAATTAAATGAATACTTTGTTGCATTATGTTTATTTAGAGACTGCACAAGGTCTATTTCAAAACAGCACATGGAAAAGCAAGTAAAGAAAACAGCTCTGGGTTGGGTGCAGTGGCTCATGCCTATAATCCCAGCACTTTGGGAGGCCGAGGTGGGTGGATGACCTGAGGTCGGAAGTTCTCTTATACACATCTAGATGTGTATAAGAGACAGCTGCATAACTATGGTACAATAGTTCTCAAGTGTTCCACTCACCTAATGGCAGCATGGCCTTCGATTTTTAAATGTATCCTCACTGGCTTCTCACTGTCTTTGGACCTCTTCTGTTTAATCAGAGTTTTTCACACAAAACAGTTTCTTGATGCAATTTTAATTAAATGAATACTTTGTTGCATTATGTTTATTTAGAGACTGCACAAGGTCTATTTCAAAACAGCACATGGAAAAGCAAGTAAAGAAAACAGCTCTGGGTTGGGTGCAGTGGCTCATGCCTATAATCCCAGCACTTTGGGAGGCCGAGGTGGGTGGATGACCTGAGGTCGGAAGTTCGAGACCAGCCTGAGCAACATGGAGAAACCCTGTCTCTACTAAAAATACAAAATTAGCCAGGCGTGGTGGTGCATGCCTGTATTCCCAACTATTCGGGAGGCAAAGGCAGGAGAATCACTTGAACCTGGGAGGCGGAGGTTGCAGTGAGCCGAGATCACGCCATTGCACTCCAGCCTGGGCAACAAGAGCGAAACTCTGTCTCAAAAAAAGAAAGAAAGGAAAGGAGAGGAAAGGAGAGGAAAGGAAGGAGAGGAGAGGAGAGGAGAGGAGAGGAGAGGGGCTCTGAGAGTGGGAAGTATTCTCGACCATGGGAGATAAGCAAGAAGAATAACTGCCTTGACGAAAGATAAGTAATTATGGAACAAAAGAGAACTTCTAAAAAATTTATAAATACTGCTTTGGTGAGATCAGGAAGGTGCCTTCTTAAAATACGAATACACAGTCAAAGAAAAGAAAGATTCGAAAATATAAACTCAGAACTTAAAAACATTTCAAGAAGGTTTCTGAAAGATCATGAACATCTCCCCAAATGTCAAAGTGGATTCTTCTCCCCACTCTCACCTGCTGGGCAGAGCTTATCTTTGGAGCAGGAGAGTAAAGGTTCTAGAAAGTAGCCACTACGAAAAAGGGAAATGATAGAAAGGCTGGATAATCTTGAGGACATGGGGGAGGCACCTGAGTCCATTGTCATTAGTGAAAAAGAAAGACTGTAAAGATGGATGGAAAGGATTACTCTTGATCCCATTATAAACTCTTTTGTTTCTATCAGGGGTGTGTGTGTGTGTGTGTGTGTGTGTAAATGGATACACTTTTTTCAAAAGCAATGAAAATAAGAGATAAAGAAGTGCAAGAGGAAGACAAAGAGTAATCTTGTGTACATAGTGTGTTCCATTACATATGTTACTCTCCATTCCATGAAGTTGCAGAGTTATAATATTAATAATAGGCTGCATTTAACAGAGAACTTTCTATGTGCAAGCCATTGTGCCAAGTACTTTCCATGCATTCTTTCATTTAATGCTTAGAATGCCCCTATCAAATAATAATGATTATTTTCTCCATTTTACAGTTGAGGAAAGAAAAGTTCAAAGAGATGAATGCCCAGAGCCCAGAGACGCATCGTTCTATGTGGTCATGCCAAGAATTGAGCCCAGCAATCTGAGTCTAAATAAGATGCCCTCAACATTTCACTGCTCTGCCCCCATGCATGTGAGACATGTAAAATCAGATGTCAATTAGGCAGAAGATTTTCATGTCTGAAAGTCAGCATACAGACCTGAGCTCCAGAGAGAATTGTGGGCTTGATCAGCAAATGGAAGTAAAGTTGTACGACTGGATGAAATCCCAGGACAGTACCTGTAATCAGAAGAGGAGACCTAAGGCAGGTCTGGTCTATCTCAACACATAAGGGGTAGACAGAGAAAAAGAAGCAAACTTCAACCTCAGAGATTCATAAAGTAGGAGAAAAACTAGCAACGTGGTATTTCATGAAAGTCCGTGGAAGGCAATGTTTCAAGGAGAGGGTTGTCAACAGAGTCAGTGGCTGCTCTAAGTCAAGTTATGAAAGGGACTGATTCTTTCACGTTAGAAATGAGAAGGTAATTGGTGATGTTGCCCAGAGCAGTTTCAGTGATGCCGTTGAGTGTATGCCAAGCTTCCATGGGTTGGGTGTGCAAAGTAAAGTGGAGATAGCAAGTATATACAAGTCTTTCAGGAAACTTGTCTATCATGAGGCAGAGAGATAATGATTGGGTTAAAGAAAGAGCTTTTTGGAGACAAACAAGGGCAGAATAACACAATGATTAAAGTAGAATCTTTTTTTTTTTTCCTTTTTTTTTGAGACTGAGTTTTGTTCTTGTCGCCCAGGCTGGAATGCAATGACACAATCTCAGCTCATTGCAACCTCTGCCTCCTGGGTTCGAGTGATTCTCCTGCCTCAGCCTCCCGAGTAGCTGGGATTACAGGCGCCTGCCACCATGCCCAACTAATTTTTGTATTTTTAATAGATACGGAGTTATCCAGTATGTTAGCCAGGCTGGTCTTGAACTCCTGACCTCAGGTGATCCACCCGCTTTG
>NW_012110141.1:6040564-6044515 GCF_000951045.1 Mandrillus leucophaeus | reverse complement strand
CTCTCTTTTTTTTTTTTTTAAATTAAGATGGAGTCTCGCTCTGTCGCCCACGCTGGAGTGCGGTGGCGCGATCTCGGCTCACTGCAAGCTCCGCCTCCCGGGTTCACGCCATTCTCCTGCCTCAGCCTCCCCAGTAGCTGGGACCACAGGCGCCCAACATGACGCCCGGGTAATTTTTTGTATTTTTAGTAGAGGCGGGGTTTCACCGTGTTAGCAAGGATGGTCTCGATCCTCCTGACCTCGTGATCCGCCCGCCTCGGCCTCCCAAAGTGCTGGGATTACAGGCTTGAGCCACCGCGCCTGGCCTGAATTTACATTCTTAATATCTTTCTCCTATATATATATTTTTACTTCTATTTATTCATTAAACCAATATTTTGTGCAGTACAAAGACCCGTAGAATTATCCCGGAGTAGCTGACCTCAGTGACTGTTTATTGACAACCATTTCCTCCATTCTTTTGTGCTTGCAGAACCTGCTTTTGTTCCATTATGTATCCCTCAAAAAAGTAACTCTCAACCCGACTCAGTGGTACCTCCTAGCCAACTGGGAGGCGGACGCCCCACTCATTTTGCCTCAGTGATTGGGCTGGTTCTCAACATGTGACACATTTTAACCAGTGAGATGAGGGAGAAGTCCACTGGATGTCCTCTGGGAAAGATTTCCTCCCTTTTACAAAAGCTGAACACAGAAAGAGGTCATCTCTTCTCCTGTTGTCAAACACTGGCATGTCTCCTTGTGATGTCTAGAACCATGACTACCACCTTGAAATCAAAGCCACCCTATTGCATAAGGCTGACTGATGCACTTGAGTTTGAACTTACCCTTGGCAACCTTACTTCACCTCTCTGAATTCAGTCTCTTCATTGGGAGATGGGGAGAGAGAGATTGTTCTGCATTTCTCAAATTATCATTTTATAAAGGTCATTTTAATATTAAAAAATGGAAAAGACATACACTCAGGAAAAAAATCAAAGGTTAAATTAATTAAACCTTTTTTAAAACCTTAATATTCTGTCTTTATTTTCTTTATTTCTTTGTGAAGTGAAAAATTCCTACAGACTCTGGATAAGAATCCGTTTAATTAAACAAGTCATATACTCATAAAATAAATAATGATGTGAATATATTTTTAGTTCTATATAAGATGAGGGTTCTGAAAAATCAGAGATCATTGAGGATAGAAAAGCTGGGGAGGCCGGGCGCCGTGGCTCACGCCTGTAATCCCAGCACTTTGGGAGGCCAAGCGGTTGGATCATAAGGTCAAGAGATCAAGACCATCCTGGCCAACCAATGTAGTGAAACCCCATCTCTACTAAAAATACAAAAATTAACCGGGCGTAGTAGTGCACGTCTGTAGTGCAGCTACTCGGGAGGCTGAGGCAGGAGAATTGCTTGAACTCGAGACGCAGAGGTTGCAGTGAGCCGAGATCTTGCCACTGCCTTCCAGTGGGTGACAGAGCAAGACTCCATCTCAAAAAAAAAAAAAAAAAAAAGGAAAAGAAAAGAAAAGAAAAAAAAAGGCTGGGGAACCTTCATAGAGGTAGAGTCATTTAGCCATGTGGCATGTGGTCAGTAGGCATTGTAAGGTGCTTCGTAATTTACTTGTAATTTACTTTGACTTGATCCTTATATGGGAAACACAGAATAAAATAAGGAACATATTTTGTAAATTTTTTTTTTTTTGGAGACGGAGTTTCATTCTCGTTGTCCAGGCTGGAGTGCAATGGCACAATCTCAGCTCACTGCAACCTCTGCCTCCCAGGTTCAAGTGATTCTCCTGCCTCAGCCTCCCCAGCAGCTGTGATTACAGGCACCCACCACCATATCCAGCTAATTTTTTGTATTTTTAGTAGAGACGGGTTTCTCCATGTTGATCAGGCTGGTTTCAAACTCCCGACCTCAGGTGATCAGCTCACCTCAGCTTCCCGAAGTGCTGGGATTACAGGCATAAGCCACCACGCCCAGCCCATATTTTGTAAATCTTTAAGCCTCTTATAATAAAAACAATTTATGTCAACACTGAGAATCCACATGGATTGTTTTTCTTAAAAGGGCTTGAGTCTGAGAAACACTGGACTAGGTCAATTCTAAAATCCCTCTAAGCACTAAAATGAAAGCAGTATAAACTGGGAATGAGGAGCCAAGTTTCTACAACCAAGCCAATCTCAGCTTGACCCTCGGTTCTGTTACTAACTAGCTATGTGGCTTGGGGCTAGTTGCTTCACCTCTGCAAACTCTGTTACTTAACTGAAAAGTTAGGGTAAACGTTACTGTGTTTTTTCTTTTTTCTTTTTTTTTTTTTTTGAGACGTAGTCTCACTCTGTCACCCAGGCTGGAGTGAGTGCAGTGGTGCAATCTCGGTTCACCGCAACCTCTGCCTCCCAGGTTCAAGCAATTCTGCCTAAGCCTCCCAAGTAGCTGGGACTACAGGCACGTGCCACGATGCCCGGATAATTTTTTGTATTTTTAGTAGAGACAGGGTTTCACTGTGTTAGCCAGGATGGTCTTGATTTCCTGACCTTGTGACCTGCCTGCCTCGGCCTCCCAAAGTGCTGGGGATTACAGGCATGAGCCACCGTGCCTGGCCCAATAGTTACTGTCTCTTACCATTATGTTGTAGGTAAAACCTCGGCATGTGAAAATAGTAGCTATTGCTGTTATCTGTGGGAGGTCTGATCATTTGCATTCCCCCACCCCGATTTTTCAGCAGCTCAACCTTGTTGAGTTTTGATTTACATTTGTATAAGTTTCTGATTTTGTTAAATTAATACTCAAGATCAGCAGTTTACTTAGGATCAATTTACTTAGGATAATTGTCTTTATTTTAAATTTTTGTGGGTTTTTTTTTTTTTAAAGTATAAATTAGGGATCTTAACAACCAATAAGGCATAGTTTCCACAAATTAAAGCAGACTTAGATAAATCTTGACTTGGAAATACTTTAGACCAAATGAATTGTGTTTCTTTGATGCATATTTTAAATAACAAGTATTCTTTCTTGTCCATTACAGTACAATTCAGATTTTTTCTTAATTTTAGCTGATCTCCTTCATACCTAGCCCATGTTTTTAAGACATGTGGATTGACAAGTCTATATTCAAAAAGTTCTTTTTTTAGGAGGGTGCCTGAGTAAGTGCCACTGCATTAACATTCTGTTAATACTCTAGAGTGGCTCAACTCATTCCCTTTCAGTCCAGGTTCATAATGTAACCTGTGCGCCTCAGAAAAGAAATCCTTGCATCATTGGATTGAAACTAGTCAGAAACTGTTAGACACAGTGGGTGGTTTTAACTGGGTCAAGCAACACTGGACAGTGGTTTTTTGAGAATGGCTTAAGCTGTTCCATAACCCTTGAGTGCACAAGAACAGACTTCTTAACTTTTTTAATCCAATTAATTATGGCTTGGTTTTTCCACAGCCTGCCCCAACCAGCACTGGGAGGACATAAAATGCCACTTAATTTTCAGGGCCTTTCTCCCCTGCTCCTCCCTGTAGATCATACACAAACTCCTACTTGCTCAATCCACAGGGTGGGTTAAGGCCATAGTGGTAGTTCCTGTGATACCCCAAGTCCATCAAAAATAAACTTGCCTCTGTACAAGGCACACACTCTCTCTCTGTCCCATTAAGCCCCTGGGACAGGGCGGTGGTACTCAGTATGGATTCTCTAGGCATCCCTCTTTGGGGTGGTGTATGAGAGCAGAAAGCAGGTCCTCACCTCTGGTGGAACCACCACCCTCTCTCCTCATAGTGTTGGGAGTCCAATTCTTCTGAGTTGGGCTGCTGCCCTCTTCTTCAAACTTTGGAGCACTTCCTGTCCCAGACAATATAGGTTTTTGTACCACTAAGCCTGGATTTTGAAAGCAAAGTCCTCTTAAGAAGGAAGGTGAAGTTTAGCCCTGTAAGCTCAGGTCTGACTTTTTGAGCATTTTGTGACAAAAACATTTCA
>NW_012110141.1:6036115-6040271 GCF_000951045.1 Mandrillus leucophaeus | reverse complement strand
GTCTTGAACTCCTGACCTCAGGTGATCCACCCGCTTTGGCTTCCCAAAGTGCTGGGATTACAGGCATGAGCCACTGCGTCCGGCCAAGATAGACTCTCATGCTCAGAGTTTGGTTTGAACCCCTGCTTTGCCACACACATGTTGCATAATCTTGGTTGGTGCTTAACCTTTTGGAGTTTCATTTCCCTCATGTGTATAATGTAGAAAACAACATCAACCTTAAAAAGAGATTGAGAAAATAAGTTAATATATTTAAGAGGCTTTAGTACCATGTTTGGTACGAACTAAATGCTTAGTAACTGGGAGTTGCCATTTTATTAATGCTATTTATATGCTACTCAAGAGGATATTGAAATGCCTGTGGTTGAAGTAAGACGCTGAAGATAAAAGAGAGGTCAAGAGTTCGAGACCAGCCTGGCCAACATGGTGAAACCTCGTCTCTACTAAAAATATTTTTTAAAAATTAGCTGGGTGTGGTGGCGCAAGCATGTAGTCCCAGCTACTTGGGGAGGCTGAGGCAGGAGAATCACTTGAACCCAGAAGGCAGAGGTTGCAGTGAGCCAAGATCGTGCCACTGCACTCCAGCCTAGGTGGCAGAGGGAGATTCTATCTCAAAACAACAACAACAAAAAAAAAAAAAACAAACAAGAATGCTGCATCTCTTTGGGAAAATTATTGCTGTAGTTTGTAATTACTGATATGACTCATACATCCTATTGATAAGTGCACTTACACTGATCTTTAAATAGCACTGGCAAGGAGAGAGAAGCAGATAAGCAGCTTTTAAAGACATTAAGTTCCTGTTCTTGCTTATGGGCTATACAAGGTTAAAGATTAACTTTAGATACAATAGATTATATTTTGAAGGTGAGCTCTAAGAGATGTGGTTCCACAATTTACACAGAAATGTGACTCTTTTTAATAATCTTTAAAATATCATTTCAAAACGTATATCTTTTCTGCAGAAATCACAGAGGGAAAACATCCCACAGTCTGTCATAAAAAATATGACTAATTGGTTCTCTGTGCTTACTTTGTTTAATAAAGTGTATACCTTGCTCAAGCCATCATTATTTACCAAAATAAATAATGACATTTGATTAGGAGTAATCAAATGAAAATAATTTTTTTCCAAATCGCAGTTAAAAGAAAATTTCTCTTTCTTATCCCCAAAACAACACATATTAAGAGTAGAAAAACATTTTAAAAATCAGTTACCTTCTCATTATAGTGAAATAATGATTGTTCACATTTTGTTATATATTCTTTCAGCATTTTTCCAAACATTTACACATATCCATGTATTTAACAAAAGGGATAATTTTGAAATTTTTTTGAGACAGGGTCTCATTCCGTCATCCAGGCTTAAGTGCAATGAATGGCCTGATCACAGCTCACTGTAGCCTCGACCTCTCCAACTGATCCTCCCACTCAGACTCCGGAGCAGCTGGGACAACAGGCATGAGCCACCACGTCCAGCTAATTTTTGTATTTTTAGTAGAGATGGGGTTTTGTCATGTTGGCCGGGCTAGTGTCCAATTCCTGAGCTCATGGAATCTGCCAGTCTCAGCCTCCCAAAGTGCCACCTCCCAAAGTGAGCCACTGCCCCTGGCCTGAATATGCTAACATTTAGAAAGTTAATCCTTTATTGCTAAACATTATTTCCTCCACTGACATTTTTTTCCTAGTTGATATTACAACTTACAATAGGATAACATCTTTATAGATAATTTTTGGCATGTAACTCTTATATTTTTCATTTGTATTCCTAGAAACCTTAATGCTGGGTTAAAGACTATGTTTTCTTTTTTAATCATTTGCATATCAATTTCACAAATATTTAGTGACCATTCAATAAATACGTAAAAGTTAATTATATATTTATTGAATTATCAGTGGTCTTGGCACTAGGAATACTCAGGTGGGACAAATACAGTCCCTGTACTAAATGATCCTGAGGTGTAGGAAAGCAGACAGAAAGTAAAGTAATCCTTTGTCACACAACGTTAAAATGGAAACCAGAAAGACTACAGGAAGTGCATTCTCACCATCAGTATATGAGACTGCCTATTTCTTTACATGCTCATCAACTTCAATACTAAGCTTAAGAAAAAAAATTGCCAGTTTGATGGATGAAAATGTTTCTCAGGGTAATTTGCATTTCTGTGATTACTGATGAAACGGAACTTTTTTTCATATATTTATACTGCTCTGACATATTTTGGGGAAAAATGCTGGTTAAAAATCTGTGCAATTGTTTGGCTTTTCTATGCGTCTCTTAGCGCTTTATTTTTCTTTCCTATTACATTTCCACAGCTCTTTAGAGATAGAGTTGAAATAATCAATATCGTGATAAAAAGATATTTATAGTGTTAGTTGACAGAGTTCACTTGCCTTTATAGCACTATAAGGACGAACAAGGAAGAAATTTTTATACAGTACATTCGAGTGGACATTATCATAAATTATCCAGGTGTTTAGTGGTTCTAAAGAAAGAAATAAGGAATTAATTTTATTTCTTTGAATGCCTGAATTTACATTCTCTCTCTCTCTCTTTTTTTTTTTTTTAAATTAAGATGGAGTCTCGCTCTGTCGCCCACGCTGGAGTGCGGTGGCGCGATCTCGGCTCACTGCAAGCTCCGCCTCCCGGGTTCACGCCATTCTCCTGCCTCAGCCTCCCCAGTAGCTGGGACCACAGGCGCCCAACATGACGCCCGGGTAATTTTTTGTATTTTTAGTAGAGGCGGGGTTTCACCGTGTTAGCAAGGATGGTCTCGATCCTCCTGACCTCGTGATCCGCCCGCCTCGGCCTCCCAAAGTGCTGGGATTACAGGCTTGAGCCACCGCGCCTGGCCTGAATTTACATTCTTAATATCTTTCTCCTATATATATATTTTTACTTCTATTTATTCATTAAACCAATATTTTGTGCAGTACAAAGACCCGTAGAATTATCCCGGAGTAGCTGACCTCAGTGACTGTTTATTGACAACCATTTCCTCCATTCTTTTGTGCTTGCAGAACCTGCTTTTGTTCCATTATGTATCCCTCAAAAAAGTAACTCTCAACCCGACTCAGTGGTACCTCCTAGCCAACTGGGAGGCGGACGCCCCACTCATTTTGCCTCAGTGATTGGGCTGGTTCTCAACATGTGACACATTTTAACCAGTGAGATGAGGGAGAAGTCCACTGGATGTCCTCTGGGAAAGATTTCCTCCCTTTTACAAAAGCTGAACACAGAAAGAGGTCATCTCTTCTCCTGTTGTCAAACACTGGCATGTCTCCTTGTGATGTCTAGAACCATGACTACCACCTTGAAATCAAAGCCACCCTATTGCATAAGGCTGACTGATGCACTTGAGTTTGAACTTACCCTTGGCAACCTTACTTCACCTCTCTGAATTCAGTCTCTTCATTGGGAGATGGGGAGAGAGAGATTGTTCTGCATTTCTCAAATTATCATTTTATAAAGGTCATTTTAATATTAAAAAATGGAAAAGACATACACTCAGGAAAAAAATCAAAGGTTAAATTAATTAAACCTTTTTTAAAACCTTAATATTCTGTCTTTATTTTCTTTATTTCTTTGTGAAGTGAAAAATTCCTACAGACTCTGGATAAGAATCCGTTTAATTAAACAAGTCATATACTCATAAAATAAATAATGATGTGAATATATTTTTAGTTCTATATAAGATGAGGGTTCTGAAAAATCAGAGATCATTGAGGATAGAAAAGCTGGGGAGGCCGGGCGCCGTGGCTCACGCCTGTAATCCCAGCACTTTGGGAGGCCAAGCGGTTGGATCATAAGGTCAAGAGATCAAGACCATCCTGGCCAACCAATGTAGTGAAACCCCATCTCTACTAAAAATACAAAAATTAACCGGGCGTAGTAGTGCACGTCTGTAGTGCAGCTACTCGGGAGGCTGAGGCAGGAGAATTGCTTGAACTCGAGACGCAGAGGTTGCAGTGAGCCGAGATCTTGCCACTGCCTTCCAGTGGGTGACAGAGCAAGACTCCATCTCAAAAAAAAAAAAAAAAAAAAGGAAAAGAAAAGAAAAGAAAAAAAAAGGCTGGGGAACCTTCATAGAGGTAGAGTCATTTAGCCATGTGGCATGTGGTCAGTAGGCATTGTAAGGTGCTTCGTAATTTACTT
>NW_012110141.1:6030509-6033800 GCF_000951045.1 Mandrillus leucophaeus | reverse complement strand
GCTCACATATTTAGCAGAGTACCTGGTGCTTAGTAGGTACCCAAAAATTGATCAATGAATTGGGCCTACATATAGTAGGTTTACTGGCCTACATATGCTAGCTCTCTGAGAAAGAAAGCTAATTGGCCTAAGTATGTTAGCTTTCTGAGAAAGAAGGAGTTGCAGGAATGCAAGGAAGAGGGAAGGAGTGGAGAAGAGGCTGGAGGAAAGGAAAGGGTAGGAGATAAAGAATAATTATTGAGTACCTACCATGTTTTGGCTCCTTCTTTTTACTGCATTTAATCCCTAGAAAATAACCACATAAGCATTCTCATCCACATTTCATGGGGGAGGAAACAGTGATTCAATGAATTGTTAAATAATTTATCCAAGGCTAGGCGCGATGGCTCACACCTGTAATCCCAGCACTTGGGAGGCCGAGGAGGGCAGATCACCTGAGGTTGGGAGTTCAAGACCAGCCTGACCAACACGGAGAAATCCCGTCTCTACTAAAAATACAAAATTAGCTGGGCATGGTGGCACATGCCTGTAATCCCAGCTACTCAGGAGGCTGAGACAGGAGAATTGCTTGAACTCGGTAGGTGGAAGTTGTGGTGAGCCAAGATCATGCCATTGCACTCCAACCTGGGCAACAACAGTGAAACTCTGTCTCAAATAATAATAATAATAATAATAATAATAATTTATCCAAGATGACTGAGAGCTAAGATGTAAAAGGATATACCTCTGAATTCAAGATTCTACTAATTTCTACAACTTTACCACTTCCTGACTGTCCAAATATTTCCAATTAATCTTGAGACTCTGTCTGAAGCTGCCTGCATTTGAAGATTTAAAATAACATAAAAATGCTCCTGTGTTTGTCCTGAGGTCACCAGGATGTGAAATGTAAGCAGCTGGAAGCCAGTTCTCAGAGATGGTTTCCATGGTGGCCAACAGTGATTGGAGCCCAGCATGACTGCCATTTTGTCTCGTCAACGACAGTTAAAATGCCCTCAGTTAACTAGTTCTGGGGATTCTAATGGTTCTGAATTCACTCTTCCAGAGGAAAGTGCTCCCAAGTTACTCTCTAATAACCTTTTACTGACAGGAGGCCTTTTATTAATACCAGTGATTTTTCATTCTGAACCCCTAAGAGGACTAGGCATCTGGATGTTCATGCTGTCTGGCGGAAATTATACATGACTATTCCTTAGGTTGAGAAAGAGTACATTGTGTCCCTAGAATGTAAAGCTGCATGTTCTTGACGGACAAGAGCTCTTAGGGTACAGTTTATTTCTTCATTTTGCACCTGCATTTTTTTAATGCCTCCTTGATGTCTCCATGTCTATGTCTACAGAAGCTCTTTCTTCAAAACGTTGCATGACGCAGCTAAAACCACCCACTGTGTCTAAAAGTCTAATTAATTTTAATTTAATCATGTAAGGATTTCTTTTCTAGGTACACAGGTTGCTTTATGAACTTGGATTAAAGAGGGAATGAGCTGGCCCATTTCTAGAGTATTAATAGAATGTCAATTCAACGGTATCTACTCAAGCATCCCACGGGGGCGGGGGGAAGAACTTTTGAATACAGACTTCTCAATCCATATGTCTTAAAAACGTGGGCTAGGTATGAGGGAGGTCAGCCAGAATTAACGAAAAATTTGAATTGTAGTGTAATGTTCAACTGGCAACTTGGAGTCTTTCAATATATTTTATTTATTTACTTACCTATTTCTTTATTCAGAGATAGGGTCTTGCACCATTCCCCAGGCTGGAGTGCAGTGGCACCATCTCCACTCACTGCAACCTCCCGCCTCCAGGGTTCAAGAGATTCTCATGCCTCAGTCTCCCGAGTAGCTGGAAGTACTGGAGCTTGCCACCATGCCAGCTAATTTTTGTAATTTTAGTAGACACGGGGTTTCCCCATGTTGGCCAGGCTGGTCTCGAACTCCTGACCTCAGGTGATCCGCCTGCCTCAGCCTCCCAAAGTGTTGGGATTACAGGCGTGATCTACCACGCCCAGCCTAAATATACTTTAGTTTCAGAAATAATGATGTTCTGAACTGCTAAGCTTTCCCTTCATTTAAATAATATGCAGGCCAGATATTCTGCTAACTTTTCTATGAAAGACTCTTAAAAAATGAGGTAAAAAATGAGGACATGGCCAATTATTTTGTTCCAATGACCAAAGTGTGTTACAAGGGAGGAAATGCAACAAATATGAAAACTGGGGCTGGGAATGTTGGAAAGGGTGTAGCAGACACCTGTTGGTCCCCACCATTTTCTTCTTTCTTGCTAGCAGGGCCCTGATTTGGTTTGGGCTGCAGAGTAGTACCCAGTCACCTCAAATGAATCAAGACTGACTGAAGTCAATTATGACAATCTCATATTCTTCATATGTTGAGTGGTCTCAGGGTGAGCTGACGTTCCATTTCTGGGCAATGAAAAGGAGAAGTCTGCTGATGTCTTCTCAGAAAGATTTTTCTCCCTGCTAACAAAGATACGTGTGGATAGAGTACTTTATCTTGAGCACCCTTTATTCTTGCTCTGGTCATTGCCTTATGATAACGTAATAGAGCAGCTGCAGTCGTGTCGTGCTTGTGAGTGAAAAGTTAGGAGAGTGGAAAAGGCATTCATTTGTCCATTCAGCAGGTATTTACTATCGCCAGGTCTTCTAGACCTTGGGGAATACATTAATAAATAAAACAGACAAAGTCTTACATTGGACATTTATCCAGAGCCCTAATATTTTGGAGCAGAAAGGACATTAATGCCATTATTGCTTAAGACATTATAAATTAAATATTTTATTACTTTCAGCCCAAAGAATTCCAATGAACATAAAACATTTATTATTACTATTATTAAAAGTTTAATGAAGTGCCTATGCTTAGCTTAGGCACTTCATTAACCTTTTGGTAACTTCCACAGATTTCCAGCCTTGCAGATTTATTTGCATTCATTACTCTACATGCAGAATTTACCTACCCCACCCCCGCAAAAAAGAAGGCATGGTGGCCGGGCACAGTGGCTCAAGCCTATAATCCCAGCACTTTGGGAGGCCGAGGCGGGAGGATCACCTGAGGTCAGGAGATCGAGACCATCCTGGCTAACACAGTGAAATCCCATCTCTAATAAAAGTACACAAATTAACCGGGTGTAGTTGCAGGTGACTGTAATCCCAGCTACTGGGGAGGCTAAGGCAGGAGAATCACTTGAACCCCGGAGGTGGAGGTTGCAGTGAGCCGAGATCGTGCCACTGCACTCCAACCTGGGTGAGAAAACAAGACTCAGTCTCAAAAAAAAA
>NW_012110141.1:5991934-6029899 GCF_000951045.1 Mandrillus leucophaeus | reverse complement strand
GCTTGAACCTGGGAGATGGAGGTTGCAATGAGCCGAGATCAAGCCACTGCACTCCAGCCTGGGCAACAGGGTGACACTCCATCTCCAAAAAAAAAAAAAATTAACCAGGCATGGTGGTGGGTGCCTGTAATCCCAGCTACTCAGGAGGCTGAGGCAGGAGAATCACTTAAACCTGTGAGATGGAGGTTGCAGTGAGCCGAGATTGCACCATTGCATTTCAGCCTGGGTGACAGAACGAGACTCTGTCTCAAAAATAAATAAATAAATAAATAAAAACTGCGTACACAATAGCACTATGGAGCTTAGGTGCCAAATTGCTGCTTAGAGAAGAGACGAGCATGTCCCCAGTCTCTGCACAGCACAGGATGGCATCTGGCAGGAATCTCAGCACAGCAGTGGAGCAGAAGTGCCAGGAAGTAGCGTTCCCACTGGAGATCCTGGCCACAGTGGCTATGTCGAAGAACCACAATACAATGGCTCCTAGTAATGAACTTCAGTAGTGATACAAAATTAGAACATGTATGGACTTGTTCCTGAGCACAAGTGAAACATCCATGAAATTAGAGATGAGCTGGGGTCCTACATATGTCAGGAAGGGATAATGAGGATGCTAAATTCAGGTTTTACTAATGTTCCTGTGACCTTGTTTACACCCACTGGCTGTGAAGGCCAAGGATGTTCAGGTTACATTGCAATATTAAAATTGTGGAAAATGACTGCAGTTTCTCTTTCATTATTTTCTAACTTACAGATAGCTCTTCTCTGTTTCTTAATTAACAACTCTTCCAGAAAAAAAAGTACATATATTCATTTGTTCAATTTTAGATTGTGAGTATCCCAAAAAATTTAATCTTTTCCTAGGGAAGAGAAATAAAAATTTTAATTAAAAAGCACAGGTCAAAAGAAATTTAGATGGGGAGGATGCTATGGAAAATACTAGACATTTCTTTATGGTTAGAGGCTTGTAATGTCTGCTGGGTCACAGACCCCCTTTGAGACTCTGAGGACACTCTAAGCTTCTCTACAGGAAAAGTTCATTTGCAAGAGTACATCGGAAGCCCATTCACTACCCCCTATCTTGGAAGCAGAAGGACCCTAGAATTAAAGCTCTTGCATCAGGTCTCTGGACTCTAGTATCCTTGGGAGGTAAGAATGTGATAAAAATGAAACAAACTCCACGACTTTTACCTACTTGCTGGTCAGTTAGCATTGTGTGAATCCCTGACTACATCCCTAATCCTCATCAGAAACTAGCAAGTGTAGATGGATTCAGTGCCGACAAATCACCTTTCCAAGTAGGGTGCCTTGTGGATACAATTAATAGTTTCATGTTCCATTGAGTCCTACTGACAGCATGCTCTTCCAAACCATCTGACCACCATGATACTGACGAACCGTAAAGAGTGACTAACACTTTGTTCTCAGAGAAGTATCCTAATGATAGCTGTCTACACAAAAGGCATCATCAAACACTTTAGAAATGTTACCCATTTCGGCTAGGTGTGGTGGCTCACCCCTGTAATCCCAACACTTTGGGAGGCCGAGGAGGGCGGATCACTTGAGGTCAGGAATTGGAGACCAGCCTGGCCGATATGGTGAAACTCCATCTCTACTAAAACAATATAAAAATTAGCTAGGCGTGGTGGCACGCTCCTGTAATCCCAGCTACTTTGGAGGCTGAGGAGGACAATTGCTTGAACCTCGGAGGTGGAGGTTGCAGTGAGCAGAGATCATGCCACTGCACTCCAGCCTGGGCAACAAGAGCGAAACTCCATCTCAAAAAAAAAAAAAAGTTATCCCATTTCATCTTCACATGAGCTGTATGAGATTATAAAATATGACTCATTTTGTAGATGAGAAAACTAAGGTTAAGTGACATGACCATGGTCACACACATAATAAGCGGCAAAACACATATCCCTGTCTTATGGACTGAATGCTCACGTGCTCCCCCTCACTCATATGTTGAAGCCCTAAACCCATAGTGTGATGGTATTAGAAAGTGAGCCTTTGGGAGGTCATTCTATTTAGATGAGGTGACGGATGTAGAGCCCCCATGACGGGATTAATACGTTTTTAAGAATAGGAAGACCTGCCATCTTGCGTTCCAGCATGTGTGCGCTTAATCCCTCAGCTGGTCCACCCGAGACCCCCTGAGGACCAATCCTAGTCCCCCGCGCGGCCCCTTATCCGTTCCGACATGATGAAAGAAATGATCACGAACCAGGAAAAACTCCCCAAACTGCAGGCACGAATGCGCATTGGTGGGAAAGGAACTGCTCACAGAAAGAAGGTGGTTCATAGAGCAGCCACAGCAGATGATCAAAAACTTCAGT
The DNA here is from genome assembly GCF_000951045.1 of Mandrillus leucophaeus. Lineage (NCBI taxonomy): Eukaryota > Metazoa > Chordata > Mammalia > Primates > Cercopithecidae > Mandrillus > Mandrillus leucophaeus. The sequence continues at coordinate 6,027,563 of NW_012110141.1, read as the reverse complement.
TCTCCTTAAAGAAGTGAGGGGTAAACAATATCTCTGGCATTGAAGAGGTGAATATGTTTACAAACCAAGGAACAGTGATCCACTTTAACCACCCTAAGGTTCAGATATCTCTGGCAGCGAACACTTTCGCCATTATAGGCCATGCTGAGACAAAGCAGCTGACAGAAACGCTATCCAGCTCTTAAACCAGCTTGGTGCAGACAGTCCGACTGGTTTAAGGAGACTGGCTGAAGCTCTGCCCAAACAATCTGCAGGTGGAAAAGCATCACTTGCTACTGGAGAAGATGATGATGATGAAGTTCCAGAGCTTGTGGACAATTTGGATGAGGCTTCCAGGAATGAGGTAAACAGAATTGAGTCAACTTCTTAAGATAAAACTTGAAGAAGTTACTGGGAGCTGCTATTTTATAAGAAATGTTTGTTTATGGACCTGATAAAATCTAGATCTCTAATATCTTTAAGCCCAAGCCCCTTGGACACTGCAGCTCTTTTCAGTTTTTGCTTATACACAGTTCATTCTTTGCAACTAATTAAACCAAAGAAACCTGGGAATAAAGTTTGAAACAAGGCTTAATAAAGTTCTTTGTGTAGTAAAAAAAAAAAAAAAAGAAGAAAAGAAAAAGAAAAGAAAAAGAAAGTAAAAGAAGAAGAGGAGGAGACCCAAAAGCTTCCTTTCTCTGCCATGTGAATATGTAATGAGAAGGCAGTTGTCAACAAGCAGGGACAGGGTCCTCACCGGATGCTGAATCTGCTGGCACCTTGATTTTTATTTATTTTATTTCATTTCATTTTATTTTATTTTTGAGACGGAGTTTCACTCTGCAGCCAGGCTAGAGTGCAGTGCAACCTCACTGCAACCTCCACCTCCCTCCACCTCCCGGGTTCAAGTGATTCTCCTGCCTCAGCCTCCCAAGTAGCTGGGACTACAGGCAGGTGCCACCACGCCCAGCTGATTTTTGTATTTTTAGTATAGACAGGGTTTCACCATGTTGGCCAAGATGGTCTCGATCTCTTGACCTTGTGATCTGCCCACCTTGGCCTCCCAAAGTGCTGGGATTACAGGCGTGAGCCACCATGCCCGGCCTGGCACCTTGATCATAATCAGCCTCCAGAACTGTGAGAAATACATGTCTGTTGTTAAGCCACCCAGTCTGTGGTATTTTGTTATGGCAGCCTAAACAGACTGAGGCACCCGGGATGGACGCACTTGTGTTTTTTACCTCCATGTTTTTTGCATGCCAACTAATACAAATGTTACACTTTGTAATCTAAGTCCCAAGTGTCAACCCTAAATCTGAAAGGTTAATAGAAGCTCAACATAAATACTCCTAAATCTCCTGAAATGATTTCAATTAAATAAGACTGGCTTTTGAGAGACATTAAAATGTACTGACATTGAAAGAAAAAAAAATGTGTCTTTTCACTTAATTGTTAAAATCACCCCATCTATATCCTGCCCACATAATTCTCAACTAATAATAGCCTATTTCACTCAGTGTCAGCAAAGAATACAGAATGCTGTAATCCACATGCATGTTATTTTGTTGCACATGCCTGAAAACTATAATTAGCAGATATTTTCTTCAAACATCAAGTCAAACATTTTTGAGAGTTTTTTCTTGCTTACAGAAAATTCAGGAGCAAACAGCTTGGAAAAATGTTTTTTATAAAAAGACAAGGAAAACAATCCCTGTTCTATCTTACATGATGATTTGACTTTGAATCTGTCACCATATTTACTAATTCTTTTAAAATTACATCTGAAAATGTGTGACTTGAAGCAAAGAATATACCATCATGATGCAAATGTCAAAGAAAACACATCGAAAAAGATGAAAGCAAGTGAAGGCCATAGAAGTCCCTAAAAATGGCTGATTGGGTTTAAAGATATGAAAATCACTGGTGACCTTAGCAAGAAGCATTTGTTACTGATGAACGCAAAGGTACAATTGCAGTGGGTTAAAAAAAATTAGGGCACCTCCATATACAATGGATTACTCTGCAGTGGCTAAACAGATTGAGGTGCATCTATAAGTGCAAAGCTAGAAATATATCTATGAGGAAAGCAAGTTTGCCAAACAACATGAATAGCATGATTTGCAAAAGTAAAATTATCAGTGTATAAAAATATATGTAGATATAGATGGAGCCTTATTTGTATATTTGTAAATGCATGAGAGAATTGTCTAAAAGGACACATATTTGTACCAGAGGCCTTTTGAGGCCCCAGATTGCATACCCTCAGTCCATCTCTGATTTCAGCCATAGCTGCGTAGGTGGTTCTACACATGCTCTGACTGTAGTGGTGATGTCCCACTGAAAGAGCATGCCGGTGGTCTTTTCATACTCTGTCTTGGGGGCTTCTCAAGGAAGCCCACTTAGCCTTGCAAACAAGAGCCACCTAGGAAAAGTGAGTGAGCAACACTCAACCAATGTAGGATGAGAGCTAATGTATAAATTCCCCAGCCCCACCACAGCCTTCAAGTGGACAAGTCTGGGAGTCATCCTGTATACTTTTTAAAATTGCAGTAAAATATACACAATATAAATTTACCATTGTAATCTTTTTTTTTTTTTTTTTTTAGACAGAGTCTCCCTCTGTCACCTAGGTTGGAGTGCCGTGGTGCCATCTCAGCTCACTGCAGCCTCCACCTCCCAGGTTCAAGCAATTCTCCTGCCTCAGCCTCCCCAGTAGCTGGGACTGTAGGCACATGCTGCCATGGCCGGCTAATTTTTTTATTTTCAGTAGTGATGGAGTTTCACGATGTTGGCCGGGATGGTCTTGATCTCCTGACCTCATGATCTGCCCACCTAGACCTCCCAAAGTGCTGGGATTACAGGCATGAGCCACCACACCCAGCTATTCCTTTTAAAGGCTGAAAAATATTCCATTGTATGTATATATCAATTTTTGTTCATACATTCGTCTGCTGAGGGGGCATTTGGCTTTTCCACATTTTGAATATTGTGAATAACACTGCTGTGAACATGGCGTACAAGTATCTGTTTGAGTCCCAACTTTAAATTCTTTGGGGTATATACTGTGGAGTGAAAATGCTGGGTCATATGCTAATTCTGAGTTTATTGTGTTTGCTTGTTTTTAACATGCTCCATGGAAAAACTATTTTATTTTATTTTATTTTATTTATTATTATTATTATTTTTGAGACAGAGTCTCGCTCTGTCACCCAGGCTGGAGGGCAGTGGCTCGATCTCGGGTCACTGCAAGCTCCGCCTTCCGGGTTCACACCATTCTCCTGCCTCAGCCTCCTGAGTAGCTGGCCCTACAGGTGCCTGCCACCACGCCCGGCTAGTTTTTTGTATTTTTTAGTAGAGACAGGGTTTCCCCACATTAGCCAGGATGGTCTCGATCTCCTGACCTCGTGATCCGCCTGCCTCTGCCTCTCGAATGCTGGGATTACGGGTGTGAGCCACCGTGCCCAGCCCTATGTTATTTTATTTTTTTAGTAAGTTTAATTTTCACAAGTCCTGGTGGAACTGAACCTCAGAATTTTATGATATGCCCCTATGTTGCCGCCTCCTGCTTCTCTCCCTCTCTCTCTTGCTCCCTGTGACTTTCACATGGTCTAACTGCACCTACGTTCTCAAGTCTCTGTCTCAGGCTCTACTTTTTGGGGAACCCAAGCTAGGACAACATGCACCTATAAGGGTGATCACCTCTGATAATTAGGATTAGAGAGAAAGAAACATTTACTCTTAAAACTTTCGTACCTGTATCACTTTGTAGTCTTTTCAAGTTTTTATGATCATGAGAAGTCAAAGTCACAGCATTATTCTCTTCTGTGAAACATACATAAGTGATTACTCCAAAACAAACCACGGACTGATATTCTTACGAATTTGTGCCATTACAGTAAGTCATAGAGTTTTAGAGGTTAATTTTTTAAAGGTTCTTAAATTATTGATCCTAGATGGTGCTTGTGTTAGTCTGTTCTCACATTGCTATAAAGAAACACCTGAAACTGGGTAATTCATAAAGAAAATAAGTTTAATTGGCTCACAGGTCTGCAGGCTGTACAGGAAGAATGAAGCTGGTATCCGCTTAGCTCTGGGGAGGCCTCAGGAAACTTTCCATCATGGTGCAAGGCAAAGAGGGAACAAGGTGTCTCACATGATGCAGAAGGAAGAGAGGACGGCGGTGTTACACACTTTTACACAACAAGATCTTGCAAGAACTCACTTTCAGGAGAACAGAACACAAGGGGATGATGCTAAACTATTCATAAAGGATCAACCTCGATGAGCCAGTCACCTCCCACCAGGCCCCACCTCCAATGCTGAGGATTACAATTGAACATGAGATTTGGGCAGGAACACAGATCCAAACCATATCAATTCTCTTGTCTTTAGACTAAGCTAGCAGACTCTGGACTAACTCACCTGGAGATTTAGGTATTTATGTTCTCCCCTCCATATAGTTTCAGGATATTTTATTCATTCAAAAACCCTAAAAGCTCACATGATAGACTAGGTGATTTCTTTTATGTATTTATTTATTTATTTTTCTTTTTTGAGACGGGGTCTCACTCTGTCGCCCAGGCTGGAGTGCAGTGGCACTATCATAGCTCTCTGCTGTTTTGACTTTTTGGGCTCAAACCATCCTCCCACCTCAGTCTCCCAACTAGTTGGGACTACAGATGCATGCTACCATACTTGGCTAATTTTTTCCTTTTTTTGGTATTTTTTGTAGAAATGGGGTTTCACCATATTATCCAGGCTGGTCTCGAACTCCTGGACTCAAGCCATCTGCCTGCCTTAACCTTCCAAAATGCTAGGATTACAGGTGTAAGCCATGGCACCCAGCTGATAACCACTTCTAACGTCAGTTATAAAACACTATTTTTGTGATCAAATGTATTCAGTCACCTATGAAATTAAAATGCTTCTGATTCTGTTCATAGGTGCTGGCAATACAATGGCCTCTGACAGTCTTCACCTGTAAGACTGTGTACTCCACGTTCAGAGTCATGCCGTGTAGGTATTCCTGCACTAAGTCCTCCCAGCAGTGCTGTATCAAACCTCAGTCATCAACAGGCTTTTCTGATCAAGTGCCCTTTCTCCCGTGTGCTTCTCAGAAATAACTGAAATCTTGGCGTACTTTCTCTTCTTGCTGCAGTTCAGAGGCTTTGGCCGAATGCTAAGCCTCTGAAATTTCTGCTCCTAATTTACTGAATTTGAGCACTAGCTGGTTAGTGGGAGGTAAGAGGAAATCCAGCCAGAACCCAAAGAAGAAATTATCTGGGAAATAAAACCTAAATATAAAATGATAGGCTATTTATGTGTTTGTAGAATTTTAAAAGAAAACTTGATATAACTTTTACAACCTATGAATGTTTGTCAAAATTCCTTAGTCTAGTGTGATGGGCATGTGCAATGAGATGTTGACCATATAAACTTAGAAGAAGAAACTCACATATGGGAGGAATTATGTGAGTTTCCTTCCAGCTGAAGGTAAATCTTATTAATGTGAGACAGTTTACAGTGGGATAACAGAGGTTTCATAAAGGTATCCGCCTGTGTTCCTGAATGGCCCTGACAAATGGCACTGCACAATGGAAAAAGCAGCAGAACATAATTGCGTATTTAATTGATCTGGTGACTTCTAGATATCAAAAATATTGGAAAGCCATACATTATGAAAAATATCTTGGCTTCCTCTTTCCAAGATACTCTTGGCCACTAAATTGATGTTCTTGTAGGAGACATCTGCTTGTAGGTGATGACTGAGAAATGGAATAAGAACACAGCATAGATCTTCTGCCCCCGATTCCCTACTCTGCCAGCCATTGCTAGTACATGTGGGTGTTAATTTGGTAACTGTCCCAGATTTCATAAAAGCAGGGATGGCTTTCAGTTAAAAATGGCAACTTGAGGATGCATTTAACTACCTTTTATTCCATCCAAGTTTTCCATTGAAATAATCTGCGGATGTCATAAATAGGGAACATCTTATAGCAATGCTGATCATTAAGAATTGAAGGAATTTCTGCTAAAGACCATACAGCTAAAAGCATGAAGAAAGGCCTATCACCCCAGGTTTCTATGTAGTCTGGAAATTTAATGAAAAGAGATATTATCAAAATCTGACTGTAATCTTCAGTGCAGTAGTAAGAGCTGGAGGTAATGATAGGTTATTGGTAGCCTTGTAAGGGGTCCGTCTAGGGAGTGCATGGCATGCCAGAGCCATAAGGAGCAGGAATCTTGTGGTCTTTCCATGCTGGGAATAAGCAAAGGGGCTGCCACAGCTCTCTCCCAAAGAAGTCAGCTCTTCCAGAAGAAGAATGGAGCTTCTTCCCCAGCTGACATCAGGCTGCCACCATGAACTTTGAAAAGAAACTCTTTGGCCGAAGGGACAGACTCCTGTTATCGTTCTTCTACCCTTAGGCAGATGGATTTCTGACCCAAATAAGTAAAAGTACAATAAATTGAAATATTTCCCCCTTCCCCTTATTTGAGTGGTCTGGAACTTCAAACTCACACAATTCCTAAAAGAACTTAAACCGACACGGGACAAACTCTAATCTCAATCTTTAATTCAGTATATGACTGAAAATAAGAAAACATAGTGCAAGTCAAAAAAAGATACCAATCTGAGTGATGATTCGAGTAATGACATAAAATATTACTTTATGAAATTTTAGAAACTTTCTGATTAGTTGAACAGGATTTTGCATGTTAGACGACAGAGTAAGTAGTCATTAAAAAGAAGGAAACCTGAGATGAGAAAATACTGAGGAAACAGAAAACTTGATTGTCAAGTTTCAAACAATTCAATGAATTAGAACTCAAGCTCCAGGCAATCCTCCCAGAATTTAGGGGAAGAAGACAAAGAAATAACAAGGACAAAGGAAAAGAGCTGCAGAGAATAAATCCAGGCAATCCAATATGAGTATAATAGAACTGTCAGAATCAGTTGAAAATAAACCAACATGGCACAAGTATACATATGTAACAAACCTGCACGTTATGCACATGTACCCTACAACTTAAAGTATAATAATAAATAAATTAAAAAAAAAAATGAACTAGAAAAAAAAAGAAAATAAACAAATATATAATATTAATATATTGGAGAACCTGAAAATATTAGATAAATTAACCTAAATGCTAGATTGTAAAAAGACCAATCATACAAACTACTAGAAAGACTAAATAAGAAAACATTTTTAAAAAGCAAAATATGCAAAATTAGCAATCTATAACCATAGATTTGACAGATATTATAATTTATTTTAAAATCTTTTACCTGCACCTGGTTATATATTTAAAATTCTTAAAGGAAAATATAAATTATAAATATATGTGTAAAATTAATTAAAATGTTTAAATGTACCTCAAAAGTGGGAAAAGCTCAAGTATTTAATTTTGACAAAAGAAATTTAAAAACAAAGCAACTTTCACAAAGTCATCCTTTTATAAGAAGGGAAGCATGAATTTGAAATTTTACAGCATCTAAAAAAAATACAGACTGCTGTCCAATTTATTTTAAAATCTTCCATAATGCTAATAGCAAACCTGACCAAAATAGCAAATACACACACACACATGCACACAGGCACATGCACACACATATATCCCATGTAGACTAATTTTACTTCATATAGACAGAAATGACAAAAATAAAACACCAGAAAAATCAAATGCCTACTGTAACAAAATGATAATACACTATGACAATAGTTATTTCAGTAATGCAAGGATCATTCAATCTTAGAAAATCTACAGTATTGTACCAATATATCAAAAGAGGAGAAAAATGCATTATAATTTCTATAGGTTTGATATATCTATGAAAGACCTTTTATATAAATCAACATCATTTTCTGATGAAATCTCTAAACTAAGACATTTTCTTAATACGATGAAGACATTTTTTCTTTCTTTCTTTCTTTTTCAAACAACCCATCAGGACCATACTTAAGTGAAACCTAGGTATATTTCCATTGAAGTTTGGAATATTGAGTGTTCTCAATATTCTTACTAAAGCGATAAGACCAAAAAAAAAGAATGAATACAAATGGAATTACATTAATGCAACTCTTAAACGGACACATTTTAATCCCATCCTCTCCCACCATAAATCATGTTTCTTTATAGCCTCTTACCCTTGGGGGGCTTATAAATTCAGGGCAGAAAACTAACATGCTTCGCCCAATTATTGTGCTTGCCATGTGATATATTAAGAATTAATTTCTTGGCTGGGCATGGTGGCTCACACCTGTAATCCCAGCACTCTGGGAGGCTGAGGTGGGTGGATCACCTGAGGTCAGGAGTGCAAGACCAGCCTGGCCAACATGGTGAAACCCTGACTCTACTAAAAATAGAAAAAACTAGCCAGGCATGGTGGCGCACATCTGTAATCCCAGCTACTTGGGAGGCTGAGGCAGGAGAATCGCTTGAACCCGGGAAGTGGAAGTTGCAGTGAGCCGAGACTACACTACTGGCTAGCCTGGGTGACACAGGGAGACTCTGTCTTAAAAAAAAAAAAAAAAGAAAAAGAAAAAGAATTAATATCCTCCCCTATGTAGGAACCAAGGCTAGAGTTAGAGTAAGACAATGAAGTCAAGGATATAAAACTACAGGGTCAGACTCTGTCTTTATTTAAAATTGTCACATTTTGTTCATCACAGATTTTTTCATATTAATGTTGATTTTTAAAATAGTGTATTAAACTACGATTTATCTTGATTATGAGGTTTTTGGTGGCCTCTTACATTCTGCCCCTGAGACAAGCACCTGACTTGCCTCACCCTTGTCCTGGCCCTGAATGGGCTGGTTTTACAATTATGCTTCATAACTTGCAAAATTCATATAAGAATTCTTTTGAATTTACTCAATATTACAAATTTTCAAAATTAAATTTAAAAAATAAAGAAGAAAAGAAGGCTAAGAAAAGAATTCTGGAGGGGCTCCAAATTTTGGTAACACAGAAGAGGAGATGTTGCAAGCAAAGGAGCCTGAGCAGGAGAGGCCAGTAAGGATGGAGGAAAAACAGACAGTGGCATTTTCCAAGAATGGTAATATTCTTTTGGGTCAAGGCAGCTGCTGCTGTAAATAGCTAGACAATTCCCTGCTAAGTGTACTTCTTTTCAGTCACCTAGACCGTGCCTTCAGAAATCTCACCTAATAATAGCCTAGCTGTAAGAAGAAAACACGTTGTGCATTCATGCATATGAAACATAAATTACAATGCAAAATTATGAAAAGCTATATTTTTGAGCAATCAACGGTTTGGGTTTTGTTTTTAGCATTTTCAGTTGTCAACATGGCTTGCTGAATTCATTTGAGCAATTGCTGTGCTTTGACTTGTCTTACTTTACTGTTATTTTTTTTGTGTGTTTCAAACCTCGGATCAAGTACAGTCTATGGTTAGATGTCTTCCTTGCGATCAATTCTTTTTTTTTTTTAAATTTAATTTCAGTAGTTTTTGAGGAACAGGTGGTTTTTGGTTACATGGATAAGTTCTTTAGTGGTGATTTCTGAGATTTCGATGGACCTGTCACCTAAGTAGGGTACACTGTACCCAATGTGCAGTCTTTTATGCCTCACCTCCCTCCCACCCTTCCTCCCGAGTCCCCAAAGTCTATCATATAATTCTTTTTTTTTTTAAATTATACTTTAAGTTCTGGGATGCATGTGCAGAACGTGCAGATTTGTTACATAGGTATATATGTGTCATGTTGGTTTGCTGCACCCATCAACCCATCATCTACATTAGGTATTTCTCCTAATGCTATCCCTCCCCTTGTCCCCCACTCCTCGACAGGCCCTGATGTGTGTTGTTCCCCTCCCTGTGTCCATATGTTTTCATTGTTCAGCTCCCACTTATGAGTGAGAACATGTGGTGTTTGGTTTTCTGTTCCTGTGTTAGTTTGCTGAGAATAATGGCTTCCAGCTTCATCCATGTCCCTGAAAAGGACATAAACTCATCCTTTTTATGGCTGCATAGTATTCCATAGTGTATATGTGCCACATTTTCTTTATCCAGTCTATCATTGATGGGCATTTGGGTTGGTTCCAAGTCTTTGATATTGTGAATAGTGCTGCAATAAACATACGTGTACATGTGTCTTTATAGTACAATGACTTATAATCCTTTGGGTATATACCCAGTAATGGGATTGCTGGGTCAAATGGTATTTCTGGTTCTAGATCCTTGAGGAATGACCACACTGTCTTCCACAATGGTTGAGCTAATTTACATTCCCACCAACAGTGTAAAAGCATTCCTATTTCTCCACATTCTCTCCAGCACCTGTTGTTTCCTGACTTTTTAATGATTGCCATTCTAACTGGCATGAGATGGTATCTCATTGTGGTTTTGATTTACATTTCTATGATAACCAGTGATGGTGAGCTTTTTTTAATATGTTTGTTGGCTGCATAAATATCTTCTTTTGAGCAGTGTCTGTTCATATCCTTTGTCCACTTTTTGATGGAGCTGTTTGTTTTTTCCTTATAAATTTGTTTAAGTTCCTTGTAGATTCTGGATATTAGCCCTTTATCAGATGGATAGATTGCAAAAATTTTCTCCCGTTCTGTAGGTTGCCTGTTCACTCTGATGACAGTTTCTTTTGCTGTGCAGAAGCTTTTTAGTTTAATTAGATCCCGTTTGTCAGTTTTGGCTTTTGTTGCCATTGCTTTTGGTGTTTTAGTCATGAAGTCTTTGCCCATGCCTATGTCCTGAATGGTATTGTTTAGATTTTCTTCTAGGGTTTTTATGGTTTTAGGTCTTACATTTAAGTCTTTAATCCATCTTGAGTTAATTTTTGTATAAGGTGTAAGGAAGGGGTCCAGTTTCAGTTTTCTTCATATGGCTAGCCAGTTTTCCTAACACCATTTATTAAACAGGGAATCCTTTCCCCATTGCTTGTTTTTGTCAGGTTTGTCGAAGATCAGTTGTTGAAGATGGTTGTAGACGTGTGGTGTTATTTCTGAGGCCTCTGTTCTGTTCCGTTGGTCAATATATCTGTTTTGGTAGCAGTACCATGCTGTTTTTGGTTACTATCACCTGGTAGTATAGTTTGAAGTCAGGTAGCATGATGCCTCCAGCTTTGTTCTTTTTGCTTAGGATTGTCTTGGCTATATGGGCTCTTTTTTTGGTTCCATATGAAATTTAAAGTAGTTCTTTTTAATTCTGTGAAGAAAGTCAATGGTAGTTTGATGGGAATAGCATGAAATCTATAAATTACTTTGGGCAGTATGGCCACTTTCAAGGTACTGATTCTTCCTATCCATGAGCATGGAATGTTTTTCCATTCATTTGTGTTCTCTCTTATTTCCTTAAGCAGTGGTTTGTAGTTCTCCTTGAAGGGGTCCTTCAAATCCCTTGTAAGTTGTATTCCTTGGTATTTTATTCTCTTTGTAGCAATTGCAAATGGGAGTTCACTCATGATTTAGCTCTCTGTTTGTTGTTATTGATGTATAGGATGCTTGTAATTATTGCACAATGATTTTGTATCCTGACACTTTGCTGAAGCTGCTTATCAGCTTAAGGAGTTTCGGAGCTGAGTCAATGTTTTTGTGTGTCGGGGGAGCAGGGGGGACGGAATCTCGCTCTGTTGCCCAGGCTCAAGTGCAGTGGTGTGATATCCGCTCACTGCAGCCTCTGCCTCCCAGGTTCAAGCAATTCTTCTGCCTCAGCCTCCCGAATAGCTGGGACCACAGGCACACGTCACCATGCCCAGCTAATTTTTGTATTTTTAGTAGAGACGGGGTTTCACCATATTGTCAGGCTGGTCTCGAACTCCTGACCTCGTGATCCGCCCTCCTCATCCTCCCAAAGTGCTGATATTACAGGCATGAGCCACCATGCCTGGCTGATGATGGGGTTTTCTAAAAATCCAATCATGTCGTCTGCAGACAGAGACAATCTGACTTCCTCTCTTCCTATTTGAATACCATTTATTTCTTTCTCTTGCCCAATTGTCCTGGCCAGAACTTCCAATACTATGTTGAATAGGAGTGGTGAGACAGGGCATACTTTTCTTGTGCCAGTTTTCAAAGGGAATGCTTCCAGCTTTTGCCCATTCAGTGTCATATTGACTGTGTGTTTGTCATATATAGGTCCTATTATTTTGAGATACGTTTAATAAATACTTAGGTATTGAGTGTTTTTAGCATAAACAGGTGTTGAATTTTATCGAAGGCCTTGTCTGCATCTATTGAGATAATCATGTGGTTTTTGTCATTGGTTCTGTTTATGTGATGGATTACATTTATTGATTTACATATGTTGAACCAGCCTTACATTCCAGAGATTAAGCTGACTTGATCATGGTGGATAAGCTTTTTGATGTGCTACTGGATTCGGTTTGCCAGTATTTTATTGAGGATTTTCACATTGAAGTTCATCAGGGATATTGACCTGAAATTTTCTTTTTATGTTGTGTCTCTGCCAGGTTTTGGTATCCGGATGATGCTGGCCTCATAAAATGAGTTAGGGAGGAGTCCCTTTTTTTCTATTGTTTGGAATAGTTTCAGAAGGAATGGTACCAGCTCCTCTTTGTACCTCTGGTAGAATTCAGCTGTGAATCCGTCTACTCCTGGGCTTTTCTTGGTTGGTAGACTATTAATTACTGCCTCAATCTCAGAACATGTTATTAGTCTATTCAGGGATTCGACTTCTTCCTGGTTTAGTCTTGGGAGGGTGTATATGTCCAGGAATTTATCCATTTCTTCCAGATTTTCTAGTTTGTTTGTGTAGAGATGTTTATAGTATTCTCTGATGGTACTTTGTATTTCTGTGGGGTCGGTGGTGATGTCCCCTTTATCATTTTTTATTGTGTCTGTTTGATTCTTCTCTCTTTTCTTCTTTATTAGTCTGGCTAGTGGGCTATCTATTTCGTTAATCTTTTCAAAAAACAGCTCCTGGATTCACTGATTTTTTGAAGGGTTTTTTCTGTCTCTATCTCCTTCAATTCTGCTCTGATCTTAGTTACTTCTTGTCTTCTGCTAGCTTTTGAATTTGTTTGCTTTTGTTTCTCTAGTTCTTTTAATTGTGATGTTAGGGTGTTGATTTTAGATCTTTCCTGCTTTATCCTGTGGGCATTTAGTGCTGTAAGTTTCCCTCTAAACACTGCTTTAGCTGTGTCCCAGAAATTCTGGTATGCTGTGTCTTTGTTCTCATTGGTTTCAAAGAACTTATTTCTGCCTTAACTTTATTATTTACCCAGTAGTCATTCAGGAGCAGGTTGTTCAGTTTCCATGTACTTGTGCAGTTTTGAGTGAGTTTCTTAATCCTGAGTTCTATTTTGATTGCATTGTGGTCTGAGAGACAGTTTGTTATTATTTCTGTTCTTTTGCATTTGCTGAGGAGTACTTTACTTCCAATTATGTGGTCAATTTTAGAATAAGTGCTATGTGGTGCTGAGAACAATGTACACTCTGTTAATTTGGGGTGGAGAGTTCTGTGGCTGTCTATGAGGTCCACTTGGTCTAGAGCTGAATTCAATTCCTGAATATCCTTGTTAATTTTCTGTCTTGTTACTCTGTCTAATATTGACAGTGGGATGTTAAAGTCTCCCTCTATTATTGTGTGCATGTCTAAGTCTCTTTGTAGGTCTCTAAGAACTTGCTTTATGAATCTGGGTACTTCTGTATTGGGTGGATATATATTTAGGATAGTTAGCTCTTCTTGTTGCATTGATCCCTTTACCATTTTGTAATGCCCTTGTCTTTTTTGATCTTTGTTGGTTTAGTCTGTTTTATCAGAGACTAGGATTGCAACCCCTGCCTTTGTTTTCTTTCCATTTGTTTGGTAAATATTCCTCCATCCCTTTATTTTGAGCCTATGTGTGTCTTTGCATGTGAGAGGGGTCTCCCAAACACAGCACACCAATGGGTCTTGACTCTCTCCAATTTGCCAGTCTGTGTCTTTTAATTGGGGCATTTCGCTCATTTACATTTAAGGTTAATATTATTATGTGTGAATTTGATCCTGTCATATGATGCTAGCTGGTTTTTTTGCCCATTAGTTGATGCAGTTTCTTCATAGTGTCAATGATCTTTACATTTTGGTATGTTTTTGCAGTGGCTAGTACTACTGGTTTTTCCTTTCTATATTTAGTGCTTCCTTCAGGAGCTCTTGTAAGGCAGGCCTGGTGGTGACAAAAATCCCTCAGTATTTGCTTGTCTGTAAAGGATTTTATTTCTCCTTCACTTATGAAACTTAGTTTGGTTGGATATGAAATGCTGGGTTGAACATTCTTTTCTTTAAGAATGTTGAATATTGGACTCCATTCTCTTCTGGCATGTAGGGGTTCTGCTGAGAGATCCACTGTTAGTCTGATGGACTTCCCTTTGTAGGTAATCCGACCTTTCTCTCTGACTGCCCTTAACATTTTTTCCTTCATTTCAACTTCGGTGAATTTGACGATTATGTGTCTTGGGGTTACTCTTCCTGAGGAATATCTTTGTGGTGTTCTCTGTATTTCCTGAATTTGAACATTGACCTGCCTTACTAGGTTGGGGAAGTTCTCCCAGATAATATCCTGAAGAGTATTTTCCAACTTGGTTCCATTCTCCCTGTCACTTTCAGGTACACCAATCAAATGTAGATTTGGTCTTTTCACATAGTCCCATATTTCTTAGTGTCTCTGTTCATTCCTTTTCATTCTTTTTTTCTCTAATTTTGCCTTCATGCTTTATGTCATTAAGTTGATATTCAGTCTCTGATATCCTTTCTTCCACTGGATTGACTCAGCTATCGATACTGGTGTATGCTTTACAAAGTTCTCGTGCTGTGTTTTTCTGCTCCATCAGGTCATTTATGTACTTCTCTAAACTGGCTATTCTAGTTAGCAGTTCCTGTAACCTTTTATCGAGGTTCTTAGCTTCCTTTCATTGGGTTAGAAAATGCTCCTTTAGCTCGGAGGAGTTTGTTATTACCCACCTTCTGAAGCCTACTTCTGTCAATTCGTCAAACTCATTCTCCATCTAGTTTTGTTTCCTTGCTGGCAAGGAGTTGTGACCCTTTGGAGGAGAAGAGGCATTCTGGTTTTTGGAATTTTCAGTCTTTTGTGCCAGTTTTTCCTCATCTTTGTGGATTTATCTACCTTTGGTCTTTGAGGTGACCTTCAAATGGGGTTTTTGTGTGGGCATCCTTTTTGTTGATGTTGATGCTATTGCCTTCTTTTTGTTAGTTTTCCTTCTAACAGTCAGTCCCCTCTTCTGCAGGCCTGCTGGCGTTTGCTGAAGGTTCACTCCAGACCCTATTTTCCTGGGTATCACCAGTGGAGGCTGCAGAACAGCAAAGATGGCTTTACCTGCTCCTTCCTTTGGAGGCTTCATCCCAGAGGGGCACCCGCCAGATGTCAGCTGGAGCTCTCCTGTATGAGGTGTCTGTTGATCCCTCCTGGGAGGTTTCTCCCTGTCAGGAGGCACAGGGGTCAGGGACCCACTAGAGGATGCAGTCTGTCCCTTAGCAGAGCTCAAGCGCTGTGCTGGGAGATCCACTGCTCTCTTCAGAGCCGGCAGGCAGGGACATTTAAGTCTGCTGAAGCTGCGCCCACAGCCGTCCCTTCCTCCAGGTGCTCTGTCCCAGGGAAATGGGAGTTTCATCTATAAGCCCCTGACTGGGGCTGCCGCCTTTCTTTCAGAGATGCCTTGCCCAGAGAGGAGGAATCTAGAGAGGTAGTCTGGATACAGCCACTTTGCCACACTGTAGTGGCTTCCTCACCCAGTTTGAACTTCCTGGCAGCTTTGTTTATACTGTGAGGGGAAAACTGCCTACTCAAGCCTCATTAATGGTGGATATCCCTCCCCTCACCAAGCTCAAGCATCCCAGGTCAACTTCAGACTGCTGTGCTGGCTGCAAGAATTTCAAGCTAGTAGATCTTAGCTTGTTGGGCTCCATGAGGGTGGGATCCACTGAGCTAGACTACTTGGCTCCCTGGCTTCAGCCCTCTTTTCAGGTGAATGAACAGTTCTGTCTCACTGGCATTCCAGGTGCCACTGGGGTAAGAAAAAGAACTCCTGCAGCTAGCTCAGTGTCTGCCCAAATAGCCGTCCACTTTTGTGCTTGAAACTCAGGACCCTGGTGGTGTAGGCACCCAAGGGAATCGCCTGGTCTGTGGGTTGTGAAGACCATGGGAAAAGCATAGTATCTGGGCTGGAGTGCACCGTTCCTCATGAAACAGTCCCTCACGCCTTCCCTTGGCTAGGGGAGGGAGTTCCCCAACCCCTTGCGCTTCCCAGGTGAGGCAATGCCCCACCCAGCTTCTGCTCGCCCTCCATGGGCTGCATCCACTGTCTAACCAGTCCCAATGAGATGAACCGGGTACCTGGCTGTTAGAAGGAAGTGCACAAATCACCTGCCTTTCTGCATTGGTCTTGCTGGGAGCTGCAGACCAGAGTTGTTCCTATTGAGTCATCTTCCCAGCCCCCCTCCTATTATATAATTTTTATGCCTTTTCATCCTCACAGCTTAGTTCTCACTTATAAATGAGAGCATACAATATTTGATTTTCCATTCCTGAGCTAACTTTACTTAAAATAATGGCCTCCAACTCCATCCAAGTTACTGCAAAGGCCATTATTTTGTTTCATTTTATGACCTAGTAGTATTCTATCATGTGTATATACCACATTTTCTTTATCGACTTGTTGGATGATGGGCATTTAGGCAGGTTTCATATTTTTGCAGTTGTGAATCATGCAGCTATAGTCATGTATGTGCATGTGTCTTTTTCATATAATGATTCTTTTCCTTTGGGTAGATACCCAGTAGTGGGATTGCTGGATCAAATCGTAATTCTACTTTTAGTTCTTTTTTTTTCAGAGTCTTGCTCTGTCGCCCAGACTGGAGTGCTGTGACACGATCTCAGCTCACTGCAAGCTCTGCCTCCTGGGTTCACGCCATTCTCCTGCCTCAGTCTCCCGAGTAGCTGGGACTACAGACACCTGCCACCTTGCCCGGCTAATTTTTTGTTTTTGTATTTTTAGTACAGATGGGGTTTCACCATGTTAGCCAGGATGGTCTCGATCTCCTGACCTTGTGATCCGCCTGCCTCAGCCTCCCAAAGTGCTGAGATTATAGAAGTGAGCCACTGCGCCCAGTCCTACTTTTCGTTCTTTTTGTTTTTCTTTTTTTCTTTTTGAGACAGAGTCTCGCTCTGTCGCCCAGGCTGGAGTGCAGCGACACAGTCTCGGCTCACTGCAAGCTCCATCTCCTGGGTTCACGCCATTCTCCTGCCTCAGCCTCCCGAGTAGCTGGGACTACAGACACACACCACCACACCTGGCTAAGTTTTTATATTTTTAGTAGAGACGGTGTTTCACCGTGTTAGCCAGGATGGTCTCAATCTCCTGACCTCGTGATCTGCCCGCCTTGGCCTCCCAAAGTGCTGGGATTACAGGCGTGAGCCACCACACCCGGCCTACTTTTAGTTCTTTAAGGAATCTCCACACTGTTTTCTGTAGTGGTTGTATGAGTTTACATTCCCACCAGCAGTGTAAAAGTGTTCCCTTTTCACCACATTCATGCCAATATTTATTTATTTTGTATTTTTTAGTTATGGCCATTCTTGCAGGAGTGAGGTGTTATCTCATTGTGGTTTTCATTTGCATTTCTCTGATTAGTGATGTTGAGCATTTGTTCACGTTTGTTGGCTGTTTGTACATCTTCTGAGATATTGTCTATTCATGTCCTTTGCCCTCTTTTTGATAGGATTGCTTTATTCTTGCTGATTTGTTTCAGTTTCTTGTAGATTCTGGGTATTAGTCCTTTGGCAGAAGCGTAACTTGCAAAGATTTTTTCCCACTCTGTGAGTTGTCTGTTTACTCTGATGATTATTATCATTATTATTTTGCTGAGCAGAAACTTTTTACTTTAATTAGATCCCAGCTATTTATCTTTGTTTTTGTTGCACTTGCTTTTGGGTTCTTGGTCATAAATTCTTTGCCTAAGCCAATGTCTAGAAGAGTTTTTCCAATGTTATCTTCCAGAATTTTTATGATTTCAGGTCTTAGATTTAAGTCTTTGATCAATTTGAGTTAATTTTTGTATAAGATGAGAGATGAGGGTCCCATTTCATTCTTCTACATGTGGCATGCCAGTTATCCCAGCACCATTTATTGTCCTTTCTCCATTTTATGTTTTTTATCTGTTTTGTTGAAGACCAGTTGGCTATAAGTATTTGACTTTATTTCTGGGTTCTCTATTCTGTTCCATTGGTCTACCTGCCCATTTGTATACCAGTACCACACTGTTTTGGTAACTATAGTCTTGTAATATAGTTTGAAGTTGGGTAATGTGCTGCCTCCAGATTTGTTCTTTTTGGTTAGTGTTGCTTTGGCTATGTGAGCACTTTTTTGGTTCCATATGAATTTTAGGATTGTTTTTTCTAGTTTCATGAAGAACGATGATGGTACTTTGATAGAAATTGCATTGAATCTCTAGATTGCTTTTGGCAGTATGGTCATTTTTACAATATTGATTCTTTTTTTTTTTTTTTTTTTGAGACGGAGTCTCGCTGTGTCGCCCAGGCTGGAGTGCAGTGGCCAGATCTCAGCTTACTGCAAGCTCCGCCTCCCGGGTTTACGCCATTCTCCTGCCTCAGCCTCCCGAGTAGCTGTGACTACAGGCGCCCACCACCTCGCCCGGCTAGTTTTTTGTATTTTTTAGTAGAGACGGGGTTTCACCTTGTTAGCCAGGATGGTCTCGAACTCCTGACCTCGTGATCCGCCCGTCTCGGCCTCCCAAAGTGCTGGGATTACAGACTTGAGCCACCACGCCCGGCCTACAATATTGATTCTAACCATATATGAACATGGGATGTGTTTCCATTTGTTTGTGTAATCTATGATTTCTTTCAGCAGTGTTTTGTAGTTTTCTTTGCAGAGATCTTTCACCTCCTTGGTTAGGTCTCTTCCTATTTTATTTTTTTGCAGCTATTGTAAAGGTGATTGGGTTCTTAATTTGATTCTCAGCTTAGTCATTCTTGGTATATAGCAGTGCTACTGATTTGTGTACATTGATTTTGTATCCTGAAACTTAATTCATTTATTAGATCTAGGACTTTTTTGGATGAGTCATTAGGGTGTTTTGTTTTTGTTTTTGTTTTTGTTTTTTTGACAGAGTCTCACTCTGTTGTCAGATTGGAGTGCAGTGGGACGATCTCGGCTCACTGCAACCTCTGCCTCCTGGGTTCCAGTGATTCTCTTGCCTCAGCCTTCCAAGTAACTGGGACTATAGGTGTGTGCCACCATGCCCAGCTAATTTTTGTATTTTTAGTAGAGATGGAGTTTCACCATGTTGGCCAGGATGGTCTCAATCCCTTGACCTCATGATCCGCCCACCTTGACCTCCCAAAGTGCTGGGATTACAGGTGTGAGCCACTGCGCCTGGCCGTGCTGTCTTTTCGTAGTCAATCCTTTCTTTCGCCTTTAGCCTGTGTCAACCACTCTCCAGGAAAATGTTTTGCCTTTTCAAGAGTGTCATGTAACTGGTATTCAAGAATATGTAGCTTTTTTGGTATGGTTTCTGTCATTCAGTATAATGAAATTGAGATCCATTTATGTTGTTTGTGCACCGATATTTCATTATTTTTCATTGTTGCATAGTATTCTATTGTATGGACAAAGCACAGTTTGTTTATCCATTCATCAATTGAAGGGCATCTGGACTATTTCCAGTGTGAGGCAATTATCAATAAAGTTGCTGTAAACATTCACATACAAGTTTTTGCATGAATGTACACTTTCATTTCTCCAAGTAGTTATATAGGCATGGGATTCCTAAGTTATATGGTAAGTATATGTCTATCTTTATTGGATATCTCCCAAATTCTTTTCCAAAGAGGCTGTGCCATGATCCATTCTCACCAGCAATAAATGAGATTTCCAAATGCTTTGCATCCTCACCATTACTTGGTATTTTCAGGTTTCTTTTTACATTATTTAAGCTGTTCAATATAGATGTATATTGGTATCTAATTATAATTTCAATTTGTGTTTTGCTAATGATTCATGATATTGAGCATCTTGTTATATGATTATCTGACATCCATGTATCTTCTCTGGGGAAATGTCTGTTTAGATCCTTTGCTTATTTTTCTTTAATTGAGCTGTTTGTTTTCATATTATTGAAAATTTTTAATGTTTTCTGAATACAAGGCCTTTATCAGACACATGATTTACAAATATTTTTTTCCAGTCCATGGCTTGTCCTTTCATTCTTGTCTTTTGGAGAACAAATATTTTTAGTTTTGATGAAGTTCAATTTATTAGGGTTTTTTTTGTTTGTTTTTTGGTTTTTGTTTTACTTTTGTGAATCATGCTTTTGGTGTCTAAGAACTCTGCTTAACTCATATTCACAAAAATTCTCCTATAAGCTCATGCCTATAATCCCAGAACTTTGAGAGGCTGAGGCGGGAGGATCATTTGAGCCCAGGTGTTTGAGACCAGCCTGGGCAACATGTGAGACCTTGTCTCTCTAAAAAAAAAAAAAAACATTAAAAATGAGCTGGGCATGATGGTGTGCACCTGTGGTCCCACCTACTCGGGAGGCTTAGGTGGGAGGATCGCTTGAGCCGGGAGGCCAAGGCTTCAGTGAGCCGTGACTGCACCATTGCACCAGCCTGGGTGACAGAGCAAGTCTCTGTCTCAAAAAAAAAAAAATTAAATTATCCTATGTTTTATTCTGGAAAATTTATAGTTTTGTGTTTTATATTTAACTCTATAATGCATTTCTAACTAATTTTGGTATAAAGTGTAAGGTATGAGTTGAGGTGTATTTTTTAGGGAAAGGGCATGAACAGGTGATTGTTTCAGCATTATTTGTTGAACACACTGTGTCTTCGTGACCTTTGCCAAAAATCTGTCACCCACATGAAATAGATATGAAAGTCTATTTGCTTTCATTATAGTCATATTTACATGATTTGTATTATTTAAAAACTTAAAGTTTGTTATATGAATCATTATATGGTCTGTCTTAGTGAATATTCTATGAACACTTAAAAGAATTCCAAGTCTTCTCTATCTTTGCCAATTTTCTGTCTACTTGTTCTACTGATCACTAAGAGACTGTACTTCTTGGTGGTGGTGTTTAAGTAGTTGCTGTGGGGGTTACAATATATATACCTTTCACAGTCTACTTAGAGCTAATATTTTGCCACCTCACATAAAATATAGAGGCCTTTCAACCACAATGGCCCCTTTTTTTCTCCTCTCTTTATGTTATAGTTGTTGTTTGTACTGCATTGAATACCCCACAGACAATGTTATAATTTTTGCTTTCCACTATCACATGTATTTTAAAGAACTTAATAAAAAAGTAGTCTATTTGGTTTACCAAATATTGCCATTTTTGTGTTCTTGAAATTCCCAGGCTGTCCCAGGTGTCATTTCCCTGCTGTTTGCAGAACTTAGAACTACAGCATGTCTTTTAGACTCTACATTTAGAGTAGGTCTGATGGTGACAAACTGTTAGTTTTCCTTCACCTAAGAATGCCATTATGTTGCCTGCATTTATAAAGAATATTTTCCTTTGCTGGTTGTAGAATTCAGGGTTGGCCATTCTTTTCTCTGTGTCCTTCAATTATGTTGCTTCACTGTCTTCTTACTTTTTATGGTTTTCTGGTAACAAACCAATAGTCATTTGAATCATCATTTTGAGGGTTTTTTTCTTCATATCCTTATTCTTAATAATTGTACTAAGAGTTTGTGGATTTTATTACTATTTCTAAGAACCAAATTTCGCCTTGTTGATCTATTCATGTTTTCCTCCTTTCTTATACATTTTAAACTGACTAGCTATTTTTTCTTATTCCAGAATTTTTCCCTTGATGGTTTAGAAGATGTACACCTTATTTCTGACAACATCATGAAAAATGAGGACATTTGGTTGTTTTTCTTCCCCAGATCTACAATTGACTCATTGTGTCATATCAAGGAAATCTTGTAATCTCTCTCAGCCTGAATTCCTCAAATGGGACTAAAACCGCTTTCTATCCCTAATATCAGAAGGTTTTGTGAAGGTAATTAAGAAGCCAAACATGCTTTGTAAAGTGTAAAGTGAGAGACAGTTGCATACTATCATCATCATTATGGTGACTATAGTTATTAGTGGGACACTATTTGAACCAGGACTTGTTTTTAAGGATATTAAAAAGCATTAAAGGAGGCTGGGTGCGGTGGCTCATGTGTGTAATTCCAGCACTTTGGGAGACTAAGGCGAGCGGATCAGTTGAGGTCAGGAGTTCAAGAGCAGTTTGGCCAACATGGCAAAACCCTGTCTCTACTAAATGTACAAAAATTAGCCAGGGGTGGTGGTGCACTCCTGTAATCCCAGTTACTCAGGAGGCTGAGGCATGAGAATCACTTGAGCCTGGGAGGCAGAGGCTGCAGTGAGCCCAGACTGTGTCACTACACTCCAGCCTGGGCCACAGAGCAAGACTCCGTCTCAAAAAAAAAGAGGGAGAGGGGGAGGTTGAAGGGAAAAAAAATAACCAGCTGTTCAAGTAAATTCAGGAAAGGCGGATCAAGTTTAAACAAAGTTTCTTTACCTCAGTAATTCTCAGAATTTTTTAATATTTCAAAGCACATTAAAATTTTTCATTAGAGAATATCATATATAGCTTGTTTCCAAACTTACCTGTCAATGCAACATTTTTTAATTCAAAACATCTCGAAGGATTCGGAATGAGAAATGATAAATTGGAGACTTCTATCTAAGCTAGACAAATTAAAGTCATAAGACATGGTAGACTTTTACACCAAAACTGGAAAAGAAAAGAATTTGCCAGGTCTAGATGCAAGCCGGTTGCTGGCCATGTTTTCCAGCTTTATAGCAATACAATTCATTATTAATCAACAGAGACTAGGATGACAATGACTCCACAGGTAAGTCGCTCCTCTTGCAATAAGTATTACAGTGCTTTTGAAGTCTGCTTTTACCCTCCCCAGCACAAAATTCAAATTATGTTCTTCATGTTTTTTGTCATTACAGTATCTACCAGAATACTGGGGCAAGCATCCAAAATGTGACTCACTGGTGGTGTTCTGCAATGCGTGCAACTGTGTGTCCACTGCGACAGGCACCAGTACATGTATCTGCAAATACACTCTGACTTGTGAATGAGAACTTAAAGTTTGTTGACTAAAAATGACATTTTTTGCTACGAAGGAGTTCTTACCTACACTGTGATTTTAGACTATCTCATTCTGCTCACTAAAAACTGGTGGAATAAAACAGAAAGAGCTGCCTTCTTTATGAGTTAGTGGAACCACAGAATACTATATTCCAGTACCTTCATTATAGAAATGAGTACACTGAAGCCCAGGATGATGGAGTAAGTTAAGATCACAAGGGTTCTTCGTGTTACCACAAAGGTGACCACCCAGGAAAGCAGACAGCTGTGTCCTGCTTTGCCTGGAGAGACTCTCCCAAGTTGCCCCAGTCTGTCCAACTTTAAATTTGACTCTGAACTCCTCACTGACTTGGATTCTAGGATTTCACTGGGAAGGTTACATCCTAGACACCAGCTAATTCTTTCTTCCTACCGCCAAAAGAGAAGCGTCTTAAGAGGCAGCAAAACAATTGAGCAATCTTTAGAAAAAACTGAAGCCAGCTCATCCCTTCAGGTCTTAAACAACACTTGGAACCAAAGCCCGCACCAGCCCAAGGGCACCCCATCCAACCTCACATCCATCCTTGTCACCCAGTGTCACTTATCCTTCTCACAGATTCTCATCTCCATACTACCCAGGAATTCCTTCACCTTATCTTCTTCCCATCAAACATATCCCATTCATTTGGAAAACATTTACCAAACCCCTATTCTATGCCAAGCACCCAGTTGGAAACTGGAGATACCAAGATAGCATCTCTTCACTCAGGGAACTAACGGTCCGATGAGAGATAATATAAAAAGATCATTCCTTTAAAGGGTGTTAAGTGGAGTACTAGAGGTAGAGAAGATTAAGACTAAGTTTTTCCCTCAAACACAGACCAGTAGAGTTAAGATGTTGAACACTGAGCCCTCAGCATTCCTCTCACCTGTTTCCTCCTTGCCATCCCTTCATGCATCACCTACCTTTTTCCCTGCATCCTTTTTCATCTTTGCCAACCTAACATTCACTCTTCTAGCAGAACTATTTCCTTTAAAAAAAAAAAAATGAAATCGGCTGGGCGCAGCGGTTCATGCCTGTAATCCCAGCACTTTAGGAGGCTGAAGTGGGTAGATCACTTGAGGTCAGGAGTTTGAGATCAGCCTAGTGAAACTCCATCTCTACTAAAAATACAAAATTATGCAGGCATGGTAGTGCATGCCTGTAATCCCAGCTACTTGGGAGGCTGAGGCAGAAGAATCACTTAAACCCGTGAGGCAGAGGTTGCGGTGGGCTGAGATCATGCCACTGCACTACAGCCTGGGCAACAAGAGTGAAACTGCATCAAAGAAAGAAAGAAAGAAGGAAGGAAGGAAGGAGGGAAGGAAGGAAGGAAGGAAGGAAGGAAGGAAGGAAGGAAGGAAAGAAGGAAGGAAAAAAAGGAAGAAAGAAAGGAAGGAAAGAAAGGAGGGAGAGAGGGAGGGAGGGAAGGAAGGAAGGAAGGAAGGAAGGGAGAAAAGGAAAGAAAGGGAAAGAAAAGGAAAGGAAAGAGGAAGGAAGGAAGGAAGGAAGGAAGGGAGAGAGAAAGAAAAGGAAAGGAAAGAAACAAAAGAAAGAAATCAGCCTGTCTGGATCATAGCAGAGAATACATTTTTTAAAAATAAATAATGTCACTCCTGTGCTTAACACCATTCAGTAAATTCCTAACTCATACAGAGATGCTTGCAATATTTTTCCACTGATTTATCACTAAAGAGGAGGGAAATGAAAACAAATACACCCCTGAAGGTATTAATCTGTAAAATGTCCAAATCTAAGATGTGCATGCAGCTCAATAACACTTTATATTTGCAAAAACACATATGCTCACCTCCCAGATCAAATATAAGACATTTTCATCAGCCTAGAAGGCTTTCTCATGCCCCTTCTCATGTCAGTCCTCCTGCTCAGAGATAACCACTACTCCATCTTTAATTACTACACACAAGTGTCACCTTTCTTGAACTTCATACATTCAATGGAATCATACAGTAAATACTGCTATTGACTTGAGTATTACTATTTTGTATCCAGGTAGCTTTGCTAGAGCATCTCAGATGAAAATGCCCACCCACAACTCCGAAATACCAGTGGCCGCTTTCAGGGATCCATATTCCATATTGATTTCTTTGTTTTTACCAAAACCTATTTCCTACCGATATCAATTAGGAGGTGTCAGAAAAACAATTTTCACTAAAGGAAAGGAAAAACAGATAATATATACCACGAAAAAAATCCTCATTAATACCTACGACTTTATATTTGTATGAACATTAATTATGTTTGCTGATCGACTAATCAGATAATGTCACCTTCAATCAAGAAAATAAATTTTTAATAGTGGGACATTAGAGCCAAAGAAAAACTTGTAATGAAGACATTTAAACAAGAGGAAAATCTCAAGAAGGAATGGAAGCAAAAGTAGAATTAATTGAGGGGTTATTATGGTCTAGTCATGAATTTGAAGATGAATATGCCACACTGTAGCTCTAAATTGCTATTATCTTTCTGGAAAACTATTTTCCAATGTGTATCAAAAGGCTTATATAAAAGGGTTTTGTTTTGTTTTGAGACGGAGTTTTACTCTCATTGCCCAGGCTGCAGTGCAATGGCGTGACCTTAGCTCACCGCTACCCCTCCCTCCCAGGTTCAAGCAATTCTCCTGCCTCAGCCTCCTGAGTAGCTGGGATTACAGGCATGTACCACCACGCCCAGCTAATTTTTTATTTTTAGTAAAGATGGGGTTTCTCCATGTTGGTCAGGCTGGTCTCGAACTCCCGACCTCAGGTGACCCGCCTGCCACAGCCTCCCAAAGTGCTGGGATTACAGGCGTAAGCCACTGCACCCGGCCAACTTATAGAAAAGGTTTATGTTTTTGTTCTGATAATTTCGTTTCTATGAACTGACCCTAAAGAAAATTTGAAACACAAATAAAATTATAATGAAAGATCCCCAAACATGAGGGGTTGATTAAATAAATTATAGTAACTCTATATAGTTGAATATTACAGGAGCTTTAAAAATATGTTCTTGGCCGGGTGAGGTGGCAGGAGAATCGCTTTAAACTGGGAGGCGGTTGCGGTGAGCCGAGATTGCACCATTGCACTCCAGCCTGGGCAACAAGAGCGAAACTCCGTCTCAAAAAAGAAAAGAAAGAAATATTTAATGACAAAATAAGTACTCAAAAAATGAAGTTAAGTTTTAAAAAGAACAGGCTACAAAGCTATAGCTATGGGGTGATATAAATTATGTATGTATGTACGTATATTTGAGTATAGGTACTAACATGTATTAACACACACACATACACACACACACTCATTTACATTTCTCCACCCTTCGACTAAAAGTGAGTATTTGAGAACACCCTTTGTCAATAATGCATCTATTTCTTCATCTCTGCAACTTGCTAGGCAAAAGATAATGTTAATTTAGACTTTTCGCTATTAATAACCATTATTTTGCAAATCTTTGATTCAATATTAATGAGGACATGGGGGGGAAGTATTCATACTCTGCTGGTGGGTGGAAAAATTCCTTTTTTTTGAGACGGGGTTTTGCTCTTGCTGCCCAGGCTGTAGGGCAGTGGCGCAATCTCTGCTCACTGCAACCTCTGCCTTCCGGTTTCAAGTGATTCTCCTGCCTCAGCCTCCCGAGTAGCTGAGATTACAGGCACCGGCCACCACGCCGGCTAATTTTTTTTTGTATTTTTAGTAGAGAGGGGGTTTCACCGTGTTAGCCCGGCTGGTCTTGAACTCCTGAGCTCGTGATCTGCCTGCCTCGGCCTCCCAAAGTGATGGGATTACAGGCGTGAGCCACCATGCCCGGCCAGTGAATGGCAAAATTTCTATAGCTACTTTCAGGGGCAATTTGATAGGCCTTGGGACAAGCAATCCCAATTTTCAGGATCCGTCTTAGAGAAACAATTTGCCTATGTGCCCACGTCCATATACACACATTACAGCATTGTTCGTCATTTTTAAAAAAAGAATGTCTGTGCTCATCAACCAGGAAGTGGATAAATATGATGTATCCATACCAGAAAATATTATATAGCAATAAAAAATAATGAAAGTTTGAAAGACTGACATAGGAAGATTTTAAACATATTTTTGAATGAAATATAAGGGGGGAATAATATGTAGAGTATTATATTATTTTTCTAAAAGTAAAAGAGAAAGTATTATTATACATAACCCTGTTATAAGTGTTATGATGAAAATGCACAGAAGAAAAAGTGCCCTTGAATAAACTTTAGGAAATGATTTTTTTTTAAAAAAAAAGATACCCAACATATTGATAATGTGGTTACATTTGGAGGAGACACTGGGTTTGACTGGAACATGGTCAAAGGGGATTTTAACATTCTTAATTCTTTCATGTTTTTCAAAAATAATGTATATTAATTTGGAACTATATATTAAGTTGGAAATAAACTTTTTTAAAAATTCAAATTGCTTTCTGAATGCACTAAGTTCTGCTTTAAAGACTATATGATATTTTTTTAAAAAATCAAGACCAAGTACTTCACATAATAAATAGATAGTATGCCCATAAGGCTGTTTATTTCTGAATTACCTAATCTTTGCATAGTGAACATAGAAATCTTTAGCCAAATTTACAGTTAGTTTAACTACTGACCAACTTAGCCTTATTATATTAATTTCATGAGTAAGGAAATTAAGTTCCAAACAGATCAGAGTGTTCAAGTGAAAAAATATTTACATTTACTTGGTCAATTTTTACTGTTTAAACCGTTTGGAATCTAGTGGATCAGAGTGTTGCTTTCCGTTGTAACAGACTTCATCACATCAGAAATCGTACTCATTTTCATCCTTTTAAGGAAGTTCAGACCCAGGAAAATTTCCATAGTACCTTAATGAAAAAGATAGGTAGGTCATAAATAACTGAAATATTATACTTTACCCAATCTTACAATTTCTTCCCTTCATTTTAATAAGTATTAACTATCATTAACTATCACATGCTTTTCCCTCATAAATATGGTCTTTTGCAGTGAAAGTATTATTAATAATTCATAGGCCGGGCATGGTGGCTCACACCTGTAATCCCAGCACTTTGGGAGGCCACGGTGGGCAGATCACGAAGTCAGGAGATCAAGACCATCCTGGCCAACATGGTGAAACCCCGTCTCTACTAGAAATACAAAAATTAGCTGTGTGTTGTGGCACGCTCCTGTAATCCCAGCTACTCGGGAGGCTGAGGCAGGAGAATCATTTGAACCTGGGAGGCCAAAGTTGCAGTGAGCTGCAATCACGCCATTGCACTCCAGTCTGGCAATAGAGTGAGACTCCGTCTCAATAATAATAATAATAATTCATAAAGAAGCATGAATGAATACGTGTATTTTCCTTTTGGCCAATAGTTAGAAGGATTTCTAACAGGATCTTATTCTAGAAACACCATCTATTTCACTTCATATTTTTGTATGAAACCATTATAATTCTGAGGAAAAAGTGAAGAGAGAAGGTGATATTTGGTAATAAGATAACTTAAAATGTTCTGGAACTAGAAGTTTTATGGCTTTTTTTTTTTTTTACAGTCTCGCTCTGTCCCCTAGGCTGGAGTGCAGAGGCCTGATCTCGGCTCACTGCAACCTTCGCATCCTGGGTTCAAGCGATTCTTGTGCCTCAGCCTCTCAAGTAGCTGGGATTACAGGCACCCACCAATACACCTGGCTAATTTTTGTATTTTTAGTAGACACAACAGGGCTTCACCATGTTGGGCAGGCTGGTCTTGAACTCCTGACCTCAGGCGATCCACCCACCTTGGCCTCCCAAAGGGTTGGGATTACAAGCGTGAGCCACCGCGCCCAGCCATATGGTGAATTTTTTATAAAGACAGGTACCTTATTTTTCCTCCTTCACAAAATAAACTTATTTATATTGTTTTAATGAAATTAATAAAACTTAACCAGTCCTTTCCCTTTTTAAAATAGCTAACGTAAATGTGTAACTTTATTGTTCCCCCAGAAAAGATATAACAGTGGGACGTGTCTTTCCTTTCATCTCCTTTTTGCCTTGGAAATCAGAATGAGAAGGATGGTCTTTGCTGGTGTTATCCTATTCTGCCTCTTAGGTGGTAAGTCGTTAGGAAAGCATAAGTTAAAAGAAAATGATTAAGAAATTGTAGAATTGCCATATGACTAAGTGGAGAGTGACCTTAAATAAGGGAATCTGAAAAGTACTGCTGTAGAAGCCACCTTCTCTTGCTCTTTCCTCTAAATGTACTCTTGGTAACCACCTTCTGACTCTAACAGACTCTGCCTGCTAACCTCTGGGTTCAATCTCTGGGCGCTTATAACATGGCCTGAGTAAGCACTCGATTAATAATAAGAGCTCACATTTATTAAGCACTTATATATTCAGGTTCTGTTCTAAACATTTCATTAGTATTATTAATAATTCATTTAATTCTCATGCTCTTTAAGTTAGGTGCTGTTATTTCTCATTTTATAGGTGAGGAAATTGAGCTGAGAGGTGGTGGACCACATACTGCTATTAATGTCACTAAGCTAGAACTAACCAAACTGGTCCAGAAGCCCTTATAAGCGGGGCAAAGTAAGTGAATTAATCATAACAAAAGAAGTGTAGATAGGGGCCTGCTAGCACTTTCCCTTTTATAAGTGCTTTTTTCCACCAATTCTCACATTCCTCCATAGAGAGAGGAACCACATAAGGATAACAGGGAGTTTTCAAATTCCTTTTAGAGAATTCTTAAGACCTTTCAAACTAGGTAGATGTTCATAATGGTAACCTCTCCAGACAGACATGTGCAAGTGCCATCATGGGAATTCTCCCTCAATGAAGTGGTGAGATGGTAATGAACACAGATGCTCTACATGGCGCCCAGAAGTTAACAGAGCAGTCTCTTAGAGTGAGAGGGTGGCAGAGGAAGGAGGAAGATAAGGTGGCTTCTACACCAGTGCTTTACAAATTTAACGTGCATACGAGTCACCTGGGATCTTGTTAAAGTGAGTCTGATGCAGTAGGTCCGAGGTGAGGCCTGAGATTCTGTATTTCCAACAAGCTCTCACGTGATGCTGATGCTATTGTCTGGAGACCACACCAGTAGGAAGAATCTATAGGGCATCCCAGAAATAAATACAATTCAAATATGACTTATGATGGTTCCACACTTACAGTTTTTCAACTTTACGATGGTGCAAAAGTGATATGCATTCAATAGAAATCATACTTCGAGTGCCTATACAATCATTCCGCTTTTCACTTTCAGTACAGTATTCAATAAATTACATGAGATATTCAACACTTTATTATAAAATAGGCTTTTTGTTCGATGATTTTGCCCAAGTGTGTACTAATTTAAGTGGCATGTTTAAGGTGGGCTGTGACATTTGGCAGGTTAGGTGTATTAAATGCATTTTTGACAAGATATTTTCAAGGCCAGGCACGGTGGCTCACGCCTGTAATCCCAGCACTTTGGGAGGCCAAGGCAGGCGGATCACGAGGTCAGGAGATCGAGACCATTCTGGCTAACACAATGAAACCCCATCTCTACTAAAAATACAAAAAAAAAAAAACCAAGGCATTGTGGCAAGCTACTCAGGAGGCTGAGGCAGGAGAACGGCGTGAACCCGGAAGGCGGAGCTTGAAGTGAACCAAGATCACATCACTGCACTCCAGCCTGAGCGACAGTGCGAGACTCCGTCTCAAAAAAAAAAAAAAAAAAAAATATTTTCAAGTGTATCTGGACGTAACTCCATCAAAAGGGGAGGAGCATGTGTGTTGAGACTTGGAGACTTGATATCAAATACTGGGGTCACCAACTCACATTCATAAAGTTTCTGGTCACCTAATATAAATGAGGGAAGCCAGCTAGCTATACAAGAGGAAAGGCTCTTCTAAGGAAGGGCAGCTGGTATGCAGCTGCAGATGTTTGCTGCCACAGAGAAAGCAGAGCCCAAGATTGCCAAATCTCGGAGAAGCCAGAAACTCAGATTCTTAGGAGAACTCTCCCGATTTTTAAATGTTGACAACTAACACAATTTTTGAAAACTCTATGCAAGTTAAACACACCACATCTGGAACACAAGTCTCTGGCCTCTGCTTCCCACACTACCCTCATTACTAAATACAGTGCACCATAGAGTTCTGATTACCCCTTGCAGGGAGGGCAGCAAGAAATTCAAATTGTAGAGCTTAGGTCTCTGCTGCATTTGAAGTCCTCATACTGTTCTCCTATAAAGAATGTGGAAGGAAGCATATGTATAGATGAAAAATCATAAGAAAACATCTTGTGTCTTGGAAAGAAAATAATTCAGGGGTTGCATTAATTTTGCTGGACACAAGAAAGAGGTATGGGCAAAAGAAGAAAATTCAGCATAAAGAGAAATTTTGTTGTTGGTACTTACCTGGTTTGCAGGACTGCCCATGAAGTAAGGGGTGGTTATTTTAAAGGATCACATCATCATGATTTATATGTCTAAATATATGTATATATGAATTATAGGCCGGGTGCAGTGGCTCATGTCTATAATCTCAACACTTTGGGAGGGCCAAGGGGAGTGGATCACCTGAAGTCAGGAGTTCAAGACCAGCCTGGCCAACATGGTGAAACCCCATCTCTACTAAAAAATACAAAAATTAGCCAGGAATGGTGGCATGCGCCTGTAATCCTAGCTACTCAGGAGGCTGAGACAGGAGAATCTCTTGAACCCATGAGGCAGAGGTTTCAGAGAGCAGAAATTGCGCCACTGTAGTCCAGCCTGGGCAACAGAGTGAGGCTCCATCTCCTCCCCACCACCCCCCCAATATATATCTATACACACACATACACATATATATGAATTATAGTATGCATTTAAATAATTATGTATATAATAGATCTTTGTCAGCTAATAAAGTAATAAAGAGAATAGCACACTTCAGAATTAATTTACATTTAACCTGAAGCATCAAACTTAGTTGCCAAATTGGAATATATTATGTAGTAGATATGTTAATAAAATCAACAGTAAATGTTCAAACGAAAAGAGACTGGAAGAAAGAAAATGGGATCCAGGAACATATTTGTAAGTAAGCAGAAAACTGAACAATGACAGCAAAAAGGCCTAGAAGTTAAGGCATCATCTTCAGCCATAGTGAAGCATGTCAGGGTCAAGGTTTCAGGAAGGAGAAGGCTATGGTTGTTGGGTGTGGAATCAGAAAGAGAGACAGTCTGAGAGGAGGGGAGAGAAACTGCAACAGATCTCACCAAGGAAAACAGTCCAGGGGCCTTGGGCAAGAAGGACACTGATCCAATATCACATGAGCTCTCCGCCTCAGGGGGTCTCTTGCACCAAAAGTCTGAGTAACGTGATGAGTATCTAAGGGCAAGTTGTGAGATTGAGTGATCATAAATTCAGGAGGAAAACTTACTCCAGGATGACCTGAAGAAACAGCAAGCCTAGTATTCCAGGCAGGCAATTGATCCTGATCCAAGAGGAGCCAAGACCTCCAGTATGAAGAGGGTGACCAGAAAGTTTGGGATATGCAAAAGGTAGGGAGCTCCAAGGAGGTAGTGTGCTTGCTGAGAACAGGGACTCAGATTCCAACAGACTATTTTTCACTCTCTCTCCCACTTACCCAAGCTGTTAAAGCCTCAGTTTTCTTTTATGTGAAATGCAGACATCTATAATACCTACCTGAAATGTATACTTAGGGAAATAATTGGGCTTATGAATGTAAATGGCTTAGTAGAGTCCTTGTTATGTATAAGCTCCATTCTTTAAAAATATTTGTTGATTGGCCAGGCGCAGTGGCTCACGCCTGTAATCCCAGCACTTTGGGAGGCCGAGGCGGGTAGATCAGATCTGAGGTCGGGAGTTCAAGACCAGCCTGACCAACATGGAGAAACCCCATCTCTACTAAAAATACAAAATTAGCTGGGCATGGTGGTGCATGCCTGTAATCCTAGCTACTCAGGAGGCTGAGGCAGGAGAATTGTTTGAATCCGGGAGGCAGAGGTTGCGGTGAGCCAAGATCATGCCATTGCACTCCAGCCTGGGCAACAAGAGCGAAACTCTGTTTCAAAAAAAAAGACTGGGCGCGGTGGCTCAAGCCTGTAATCCCAGCACTTTGGGAGGCTGAGACGGGTGGATCACGAGGTCAGGAGATCGAGACCATCCTGGCTAACACGGTGAAACCCCATCTCTACTAAAAAAATACAAAAAACTAGCCAGGCGAGGTGGCGGGCGCCTGTAGTCCCAGCTTCTCGGGAGGCTGAGGCAGGAGAATGGCCTGAACCCGGGAGGCGGAGCTTGCAGTGAGCTGAGATCCGGCCACTGCACTCCAGCCTGGGCGACAGAGCAAGACTCCGTCTCAAAAAAAAAAAAAAATGTGGATTGATCATTGATTTTGAATGGAAAGTCTGTCATGCTTAGTGGCAGAACCAATGTGAAATTTCCCAAGTGTCTTTAGATGAGGTTGAGCCTGGGGAAAATCATCAACAAAGGTTAATTAGCCTCATCAGCCAGCCTGTTTTCTATTAAAAATGTTCTCCTCTATCTCCCAACATGGCAGAGGGAGATATAAAACACACTGCAGAAAACATCTGGTAAATCCTTCTTTGGGGCCATCAATGAGCAGGAGTGACACGGCAGTGGTCATTATATAGTGGAAGATGGAAACTGTGAGCACTCAGAGAAATTCTGGCTCAATTTCAAAAGACTCTTTTAACAATCTGAGCTGTTTTTAATGGTGATCAGTTCTCTATCACTGGCCAAAGCTCCCTGCTTCTGAAAGAAAGATCCCTAAGGCCAGGCGCAGTGGCTCACGCTTATAATCCTAACACTTTAGGAGGCTGAGGTGGGTGGATTGCCTGAGCTCAGGAGTTCGAGACCAGCCTGGGCAACACAGTGAGACCCCATTTCTACTAAAATACAAAAAATTAGCTGGGCGTGGTGGCAGGCACCTGTAGTCCCAGCTACTCGGGAGGCTGAGGCAGGAGAATTACTTGAACCGGAGAGGCGGAGGTTGCAGTGAGACGAACGAGATCGCACCACTGCACTCCAGCCTGGGCAAAAGAGCGAGATTCTGTCTCTAAAAAAAGAAAGATCCCTGAATTGGAAGAATCATAGATTCACAAGCATTGGTCTAGATGTTGAGAGCTAAATCATAGCCCCTCAGCTATTTCTCCATATCTAAAATACAAATTATCAAGCCCCACCTTTCACAGATTCTAATTCAGGTTTTGGGGGGCTCTGGGAATCTGTGTGTTTATTTAATCTGCTTAAATAAATCTGATGCACAGTAGCATTTGGAAAACAATCTTCTAGATAATGTCTTCCAACCTTACCAATATTGACCAGTTCAAGAATCTCTGGGCTATTTCTGCATAAACAAAATGAATAACATTTCGAGCCACTGAGTTTGAGTATGGAAGATAACCAATATGTAAACATTAATGAAGCAATAAATATTCATGAAGAACTGACTACATATAATGTGCTACCTTAGGCACTGAAATTAAGCCCTAACAGTGAATATGTAGCTGAAATTAAATTTTCTGGTAAAATAAATTTGGTGTGATTTAATTAAGCACTGAGGAACTGAATGAATTTTAACAGCTGAGTTGTTTAGACCACATGGGCTCCTGTCTGATTACTACAGTTCAAGGTGCTTCCAATTCATAAATATAGTATATGCTTCGAAATTTCCCTCATTAAATTCTCAAAATAAAAAATAATTTTAGCCTGGTGTGGTGGCTCACACCTGTAACCCCAGCACTTTGGGAGTCCGAGGCGGGTAGATCACCTGAGGTAGGAGTTTGAGACCAGCCTGACCAATATGGTGAAACCTCGTCTCTACTAAAAATACAAAAAATTAGCTGGGCGTGGTGGCATGCGCCTGTAATCCCAGCTACTCGGGAGGTTGAGGCAGGAGAATCGCTTGAACCCGGGAGGTGGAGGTTGCAGTGAGCCGAGATCACGCCATTGCTCTCTAGCCTGGGCAACAAGAGTGAAATTCCATCTCAAAAAAAAAATAATAATAATAATTTACGTAAGGTTTTAGAATTTTTAAAGTATTGCTTACTTCCTGGGGCACAATGGCCCACACCTGTAATCCCAGCACTTTGGAAGGCCGAAGCAGAGGGACCAGCCTGGGCAACATAGCGAAACCCCGTCTCCCCACTAAACATACAAAAAGCTGGACACGGTGGGTGTGTGCCTGTAGTCCCAGTTACCTGAGAGGCTGAAGTGGGAGGATCACTCACTTGAGCCCGGGAAGCGGAGGTTGCAGTGAGCCGAGATTGCGCTACTGCACTCCAGCCTGGGTAACAGGAGTACAACCCTGTCTCAAAAAAAAAAAAATATATATATATACACACACACACACACACACACACACATATATAAAGTCAGAAATCATTACTTTATTGTTTTGATCTCTCTTCCTTCTTCTTTTTCTCTCTCATATCTATCACTACTTTCTCCTTATTTTTCTGCCCCTATACTTGGAGATGTTGGAGGTGTGATTTGCAGAGCATGCAATCT
>NW_012110141.1:5983556-5991024 GCF_000951045.1 Mandrillus leucophaeus | reverse complement strand
CCTCTTTTCTTTCTGTCAGGTGGCATTGAATGGTATTCAGTTAAAGGCTGCACAAAGAACATAACAGAGTGCTTCAAGAGAACTATCAAACGGCGTGAGGAGGGATTGGGGAGGGAGGCTCTTTAACGTCCAAAATCCAGACCGGGCACAGTGACTCAGGCCTATAATCCTAGCACTTTAGAAGGCAGAGGTGGGTGGACTGCTTGACCTCAGGAGTTCAAGACCAACCTGGGCAACATGGAGAAGCCTTGTCTTTACAAAAAAAAAAAAAAAAATTAGTCGGGCATGGTGGCTCGCACCTGTTTTCCCGGTTACTCAGCATGGAGGCTGAGGCAGGAAACTTGCTTGAGCCCAGGAGGCAGAGGTTGCAGTGAGCCAAGATTGAACCACTGCACTCCAGCCTGGGTGACAGAGTAAGACACTGTCAAAAAAAGAAAAAAAAAATCCTAAACCCCAAAGTTGTAAAGGAAATAATGAATACATTTGAATATATGAAGATTTTAACATTTATAAAATGTGTGATAATTCCAAAATGTAAAAGATAAGGAATTAACTGGGTAAACGTATAAGAAATATAGATAACAGGGAAAAAAATTAATATTTATCCAGAATAAAAAACTTCAAAAACAATTTTAAAAAGCCCAACAATCAAGAGTAAATACCTTATTAAAGGAAGTACGAAGGCAATTCCCAGAAGAATAAATATAAGTAACCTACAAATATAAAAGCCTGCTCAACCTTGTTAGTAAAAATCAAGGAAATGCAAATTATGAAAACAATATAATATTTTTAACCCATCAGATTGGTAAAAGATATGAAAGTTTTATTATATCAGGAGTTAGTGACAGTATGGGAAATGGGAATGCTCATGCATTTTCAATGACAGCTTAGATTGGTTCAGCATCTTTTTAGACAATTTGTGAATTTCCATTAAAATTTTAAATAAACACAGTCTTCGATAAAGCAATTCTATTTCTTGGTATCTACTGCAGAAAAATATTTATATATAACACATGTATCAAGGTTATCATTGCAGCATTACATTTAATAGTAAAGTAATATAAATGACCTAAATGGTGTAGGCGCGGTGGCTCATGCCTGTAATCCCAGCACTTTGGGAGGCCAAGGCAGACACATCACCTGAAGTGGGGAGTTCGAGACCAGTCTGACCAACATGGAGAAATCCCATCTCTACTAAAAATACAAAATTAGCCAGGTGTGGTGGCTGTAATCCCAGCTACCCGGGGAGCTTAGGCAGGAGAATTGCTTGAACACGGGAGGCAGAGGTTGCGGTGAGCCAAGATGGTGCCATTGCACTCCAGCCTGGGCAACAAAAGAGAACGCCATCTGAAAAAAAAAAAAGAAAAAGAAAGAAATGACCTAAATGTTCATCTGTAGGGAACTATTCATTAAACTGTGTTATATGCAGGCCTTTGAGTGCTAAGCAACACTCAGAATGAACTAGATCCCTTTGTTAACATGGAGGAATCTCTAACACATATTGAGTGGGAAAAAATTCAGTTGCCAATAAGTACGGTCAGTATACCACCGATGAATAAAAATTCACAAAACAATTTTTCTGTGGAATTGGAAGGAAAGAACAAAAATTAGAGGGGATCAAAGTTAGTTTGGAGAGAGGATGAGAATCATGGGGTAACATCGCAAGGTGTTTTGGTATTAAGAGGGTTACTTGAGTTCTGTTCAGTCTTTCTAGTCTAGGTCCCCTCTCTAAGGTCAGTTCTCCCGTCTGCTAGTCACAGCCCGTTCTTTATGGAATGGGAAAGATATCCAGACCCCCTGGGCCCATGAGATGTTGGCTCTTCTCTTCCTGAATGTGGCCAGAGTCATCTAGCCAGATGGACACCAGAATTAGGATTAAAATACTCTATGTATAAGAAAGAGCCTGGAAGCTTATTCAACAAAATATTAACAATAGTTCTTGATGGGTCGAAGGCCTGGAATGACTACAATGTTGGGAAGAGCAGTTTCCTCATTTGGGAATTTTGCCATTCACACTGATGCAAAACAAACAACTGAACTTCATGCTTTTGATAGTTTTATCAATAGGGTTTCTCAACTTTTGCACTATTGACATTTTGGGCAGGTGAATTCTTTGCAATAGTACTGTAGGATGCACAGCAGCATCGTAGCTTCTACCCACTAGATGCCAAGAGCACCTGCGACCCCACCCTGCCGCCCCTACCAGTTCTGATAACAATGTCTCTGGGTATTACCTGATGTCCTGGGAAAGGGACAGCAAAATCATCCCCAGCTGAGAAACCACTGTTTTGTCCAAGTTAGCAATCATCACGTTTTGCTTTGGGGAATTGCTCCTTTTGTCCTCCTACCTACAACTGAAGCTGGGGTGGTAGACTTACAGGATGTTACTGTCACTTATTTTGTACTTGTGTGCATTTTTTGTATTTTCTACAGTGAACATGCATTACTTCTTTAATCGGGGAAGGAATTAAGTGAGGTTATACATACGCCTCCATTTCTGAGAGGCACTTAACACATCTAAAGGATGCTTCTGTACATTCAGCCCTTTGAAAAACTCAACGACCTGGGTAAAACTGAGGGATGATTATCAGGAAGCTTCAAAACAGCTAGCACTTCAGAAATTCTACATAGTCAATGGCAATTGCATGGCTTTTATAATCTGAGTTTGAGAGCTTTTTTGTTTTACGGTTTCAAAGCTTGTGTATGCAATGTACCCAACTACAATAGTCTAAGTGGGAGCTCTTAAAGGTAAAATAATGAAATGAACCATTCTTAATGGTGGACATGCTAGATTCGTATCTTGATAAAACTAAACTTTTTGCTTAGTATTCTTTTTAACCTAATAGTTATCTGCAGCATCTGAGGCCACATAGGTTGCACCTCCCAAGAAATTTCCTTACCTCTTTTCTTTCTGTCAGGTGGCATTGAATGGTATTCAGTTAAAGGCTGCACAAAGAACATAACAGAGTGCTTCAAGAGAACTATCAAACGGCGTGAACTTGTATCTACTCACTGCTGCCGTCGTCCTTTGTGTAATTTCTGAGTCAGTGGCCCATATCTAAAATGCTTGGCAGATCAATCAGTCTCGAAGCCTGACCTGGCTATCACAAAATGATGGCTACTGTCAATTAGCCCACTTCAGAAACCTCAGACCCTTGTAGATGGAAGGAATTTTGGTCTGAAATTGACTTTGGTTTTCAATAT
Organism: Mandrillus leucophaeus; assembly: GCF_000951045.1. Taxonomy (NCBI): domain Eukaryota; kingdom Metazoa; phylum Chordata; class Mammalia; order Primates; family Cercopithecidae; genus Mandrillus; species Mandrillus leucophaeus. Next base: position 5,987,820 of record NW_012110141.1, on the reverse strand, counting down.
TCCCGATGCCTCCCCCACCACCTCCAACTCATCTGAGAAATATCCCTTTCAACACCATTTCTGTCCTCTCCTCCTTCTGCTTAATTTACCTTCCTACCACAAGGCTACAAAGAAGTGAAAATGTTAATGATTCTCCAAGTCAAACTACGTACAGGTCACCTCTAACTACTTTTGTTTCCTCATATAAAATCCTACAAAATATGGTTACAAATGTTTCACAACACGGCAAGTGACCTGAGAATATTCATTTGGTTTCCAAAGCAAACTGCCTTGCTCCTTTGGGGTGGTTTATGGTATAGAAGAAACTGATTTAACATATACTATAGGAAAAATAAAAAATAAGCCATAAATCAGCAAACCAGGCCTCTGAGGAAAGGATGAACCCAAACAGGAAAGGGCTGAGGCAGGTTACGGTAGGGCTGGCCCTTATTTCTTCCATCTCCCTCAGAGTTTATACAAATTTTGAATTTTCCACACCTAACCATGCCTAAATGCTTTGGCTTGTTCAATTTTGGCAGATTAAGCCGTTCAAGGTCAGCAGAGCAGTAAGTTCCCAACCACAGGGAATTTAAAAGGAGTAGGGACGTGCTTTGAACTACATTTCACATTTTGTGATCATTACATCTTCTATTACAATGCCCTACTTTGGCAGCAGGAAGAGTACTGCATTTTACAATTTCATTTAAAACTCTCTTTCTCTGTATTTTCAGAAGTTTGAAAATTCAAAAAATAAATAATAAATGTCAATAAAATCTTGTCTGTCTTTTTCTCAGGACTTAGGACCACATTCACATAGTGAGCCCTCAACAAATGCTTCTCTGTAAACTTGGAACAAAAACAAGCATTTTGTTTTAAGTCCAAGAAAGCTAGATCTTTTCCCTTCAGGCCCGTTTCAACTATATTCCTTAGACCATATCTCTGAGACTAAGAGAAGAAAAGTCTCCATCCTGAGACTGAAATCCTGTTCCCCTTATTCTGTCATATTTTGCCATAGCCACATTGATGAAGAGTGGATACCTTAGATCAGTGAATTTCATGAAAATTTAACTTTTATTTCTCTTAGGTTTTTTATTTAATCTTATTTTATTTTTTGAGATTGGGTCTTGCTCTGTCACCCAAGCTGGAGTGTAGTGGCGCGATCACAGCTCACTGCAGCCTCAAGCTCTCAAGGCTCAAGTGATCCTCCCACCTCAGCCTCCTGAGTAGCTGGGACTACAGGTGTCCATAACCACGCCCCCACTAATTTTTGTATTTTTTGTAGAGATAGGGTTTCATCATGTTGTTCAGGCTGGTCTTAAACTCCTGGGCTCAAGCAATCCACCCACCTTGGCCTCCCAAAGTGCTGGGGTCACAGGCATGAGCTACCGTGCTGGGCTTTAGTTTTTTTTTTTAATGTTACCTTATTTACTCAATATCACAGTGGTGGGGAATGACAAGATCACTTACTCCATCACGAACTCCAGAGTGCTTCCCAAGCCTAATTCACAATCCAGGTGATGTACTGAGAGGAGAACTAGGGAGCAGGTGCTACCTTTTTGGTTCACTAAGTATTATAGCTGCTAACCTCGGCAAGTCCCGCCAGCCTCTCTACACCTCATTGTTGGATCACACCATCTCTTACATTTCCTCAAATTCTAACATTTTATGACTCAACATCAAGTAAGACCTTTTTCTTGTTTTCTTATATTAAAAATAAGACTTGATGCTGAACACAGCTCAAGATACGTTCTGATTAAATGACCATTGTTCACCTGTTACCAAAACACCATGTTTGGTCCAGGTTCTGCTGCTGGACACACAGAAAGCCAATCACTGAGACGAGTATTGCCAAGGAAGAAGGCTTTACCAGGGTGCTGCAGCTGAGGAGATGAGAGCTCAGTGTCAAACCCATCTCCCTGACCCACTAAAACAAAAGGTTTACATAGCAGGGAAGAAATGTAACCATGTGTAAGAAAACAGGAACTAGGGAGGGGCAAATAAGCAGTCCCGATGAATGAGGGGTCTGGCATCTCATTGTCAGGACCCTGGTGATCTGGTGAGTTTCAGTTCTTTGATACCCTTTTTCAGAGGTCTGAAGGTCCTTTCCTGAGGAGGGAACTCAGATAAAACTAATGTTTCAAACTTTAAGACCAGAAGGGTCGCTGGGGCGTGGGGGCTCATGCCTGTAATCCCAGCACTTTGGGAGGCCGAGGCGGGCAGATCACGAGGTCAGGAGATCGAGACCATCCTGGCTAACACGGTGAAACCCCGTCTCTACTAAAAACACACAAAAATATAGCCAGGTGTGGTGGCACATGCCTGTGGTCCCAGCTACTCAGGAGGCTGAGGCAGGAGAATGGCCTGAACCCAGGAGGCGGAGCTTGCAGTGAGCCGAGATCGCGCCACTGCATTCCAGCCTCGGGGACAGAGTGAGACTCTATCTCAAAAAAAAATAAATAAATAAATAATAAAATTTTAAAACATAACACAGAAGGGTCCATTTTTGTGTTTATCAAAAAGAACAGTCCACGTGACTATGGAGTCAATTTCACACCCAGCTCTGTATAATCGATGAAAAACAGGAGAAATGCCAGCCACCAGAGCAGTGACAATCACAGAAGCAGTTTACCCGCCTGCCAGTTTGACCCAGCAGTCACCATGGAAACAAAAATAACTGACAACTTTGGTGTGGTAGACTGAATGATGGTCCCCCAAAGGTGTCCACATTCTAGTCCCTGGAGCCTGACAAAAGGAAGTTTGTGGATGTACTGAAAGATTTGAGATTAGGTAATTATCCTGGCTTATTTGGGTAGGCCCAACATAATCACAAGGATGGAAGACAGCCCGAGAAAGAGGAGATGTGTTTATGGAGGCAGTGGTCACAGATTTGAAGGTGCTATGCTGCTGACTTTGAAGAGGCGGGGCGGGTATCACAGCCGAGGAATTTGGGCGGCCTCTAGAAGCTGGAAAAGGCAAGGAAGCGCAGTTTCCTGAGAGTTTCCAGTGGGAATGCAGCCCTGCTGACACATTTCAGATTTCTGACCTCCAGCACTGTAAGCTAATGACTTTACTTTCTTTAGACGTGGTCATTTGTTACCGCAGCCTCGGGAAATGGCTTGGTCATGCAATGGGTGGTGTGGCATTTCTCCTCCCGCAAAGTTAACACAGGCCATACTGGCTTTTTGTGGGATCTAATTTCAAGAGAGGCACCTTGGTGTCATATGGTCTTCCTTTCATTCTCACAACCTCTCAGTCATAATTTCCCTCGAAACACACAGATGGCCTACAGACATGCGATCACATCTTTTCAGCTGACACCTCCCACTCAAGCCCCTATCCATTCAAGATTTATTTAGCTAACAAGTTTATTTTTTTCAAGTCCTTCACACCCAAAGACAACGTGATATGAGATTAGCCTGAATGTGATCTATTTATAAGACATCAGCCCAAAGGGCCTGTGGATCCAGGAGCCTCCCTTGATCCTCTGAATACTAGGTTGGCTTCCTTGTTGATTACATTTTTCCTGCAACTGAAATAGAAATGTCAGTGGTTAATGCCTCCTAATTCATTTAAATGTCTCTGCAGTCAATACATTAGGGGCATCTGGAGGATGTGGCAGGGAAGAGACAGAAATGATTCTATTAACAAAGGAGAGATGTAACATTTGCCGCGAGCACTCAGTTACGTCTTCTGACGTTCCAAGAAGCACACTTTTGACGTCTGAGATGGCCATTACCGGCTATCCCACTGTACTAATAAGGAATCTGAAGCTTCCAGAGCTGACAGGTGGCCGAGAGGAACTTGCAGTCATCCTCACTTCTCCACAAATGCTAGCCTTTGAGAGAACCACATGGGGGGCCAAGAAGCTGAGTGTCTGGGATGCTGCTACTCTGACTCTTCAGTGTATGTTTCAGGCCTCTGAGAAATGAGACATAGGGGCTTTTAAAGGACGCACAGGAGGAAGGCTCGGTGGTTCACGCCTGTAATCCCAGCACTTTGGGAGGCCAAGGTGGGTGGATCACCTGAGGTCAGGAGTTCTAGACCAGCCTGACTAACATGGTGAAACCCCATCTCCATTAAAAATACAAAAATTAGCCATGTGTGGTGGCATGTGCCTGTGATCCCAGCTACTTGAGAGGCTGAGGCAGGAGAATTGCTTGAATCCAGGAGGTGGAGGTTGCAGTGAGCCGAGATCACGCCACTGCACTCCAGCCTGGGCAACAGGAGCGAAACTCTATCTCAAAAATAAAAAATAAAGGAAGCACAAGAGCTAAGAAATAGAGGA
>NW_012110141.1:5981345-5982576 GCF_000951045.1 Mandrillus leucophaeus | reverse complement strand
GCGGGTAACTTGAGAGATTAAATGCACGGTTTGACCTTTAACTTGGGGTTTTATACCTTGGCATACTTCCAGGGCCTTGCATTACTTCTCCTGTTATTCTTCACTCGGGGTGAGCTGTGTGCATGTGCAGTGGTCAGGGGTCTGCTACACTTGCAAGGGGCCACATGCACAGTACTGGAGTTTGCACATGCTCACTTGAGGCCTTCGTCCGTTACCAGTCAAATGCTCCTAGAGGAAGGTCACATACCAAAAAGATCACCATTTTGCCTCTTAGTGCACATGCCAGAGCCCACTCACCCAGCTCCTGAGATCTCATCAGGAAGCTAATCACCAGTTTCAGGTTTTACCAGTTTCAGGTTTTTCTATCTGTTGGAAGAATGCCGTTCCCTGGTGCCAGGTGCAACCAATTAGTACTTTAGCGCAACAGTTAACAACCACCTGTCCATCACCTGATGGTCACCTGGCATTCCTGGTAGGGGGTGGGGGAGCCCTCTCCTGCCCTGCTCATGTCTGCCTGACTACCTACTGTAATAACAGGATGGTTGATGATTGACCCCAGAGCTCCACAAATGATTCTGTGTCTAAGTGAGGACTCTGGACAGAAAGAAATATTCAGTTAGATAATCATGGCAAAAAGTCTGAAAAGCTGAAGGTTGCAAGCTAAGTAAACAGGGAGCCATCTTTTCTTGATTTTCTGCAGTGAAGGACTTCATATGCTAATATCTTTATGGCTAAAAGTGCTAGCTGATGTATGATGTTGGCAACATAGCAAAACAGCCCCATCTTTGAGGAGATGTGGGGCCATCCCAGGACGGACTGTTTAAAGTCCTCCCCTGTCTCTCTGCCAGCAGCTGCTCCATGGGGCTGGAAATCCTAGAAGTGGAGGCATTGGCGGTGGCTGTACCTGTTGATGGACACATATTATCTCGCACATTTCACTGACCCATGCAGATCAGCACCTGTGAGTCATGCTGTGTCTTCCTTTGGCTGAACCTCAAATCCTAATTCTCCAATTAGCAGAACAAATACAAAAAGGCAGGTCTAGGCTGGGCAAGGCAGCTCACACCTGTAATCCCAACACTTTGGGAGGTTGAGGCAGGCAGATCAGGAGGTCACGAGTTTGAGACCAGCCTGGCCAATATGGTGAAACCCCGTCTCTATTTAAAATACAAACATTAGTCAGCGTGGTGGCGAGCCCCTGTAGTCCCAGCTACTTGGGAGGCTGAGGCAG
>NW_012110141.1:5973819-5979155 GCF_000951045.1 Mandrillus leucophaeus | reverse complement strand
GCAGCAGACAAACAGCTCTGTGTTTTCAAAAGATCACATGGGCTTCAGCTTGGAAAATAATTGGAACTGGAGACAAAGGGAGCATTTAGACTTTTGCAGCAAGCCAGGTGAGAAATAATGGCCTGTGCTAGAAAAGTGTCAGTGAGCATCAGAAAGTAAGAAACACTGCTTGCACTTCGTATGTACAAGAATCCTGCTAGGTACCAGCGAGATAGCAGTGAACATGTCCTTGCTCTCAGAGACCTTACAGTGGAAGAATGAGACAAGAAACCATAAATCGCCTAATTTCAGAAAACGAATGTTATGGAAATAAAATTAAGTGGGTTAGGGTGATGGTGGGTGTCTGTTTGAGACAGGTGGGCAGAGCACGGTGTCTCTGAGTAGAAACCTGAAAGGGGTGGGAGGATCAGTCAAGCACCACATGCAAGGTGAGCACAGCAGGCAGCAGGGACCTCAGTGTTCTCTTTGGACATCCTGAGTGTGCAGCACTCATTAGACACTCATATGAAGATGGCTAATGTGTGACAAGATATCCAAGTTTGAAGCCCAGGAGAGAGATCCGGCTGGAGAGAGAAACATTTGAGATCCATCAGCAAATTTATGCTTGAAAATGCCTTTAAACTCAATGAGACCACCTAAGGAATGAGTGTAGAAGGAAAGAGGGATTAGGAATAAGCCCTGGGGTCCTGAGAAATTAAGGGGTACAATAGAAAAGGATCGTGGTAGCCACTGCACTGGGGAGGTCCACTAAATACAGGCTGGAGGACATGTTGAACGAGGCTTCCCACAGAATCTGCCACAGCAGCTGAAGTGCTTGGTAAGAAAAGGTGCCTGGAAGTGAGGCCAAGGAACAAAGTCCGGCTGGTTGGATTTTAGTCCCTGTGGAACTGACACTGGGCATTTGGGCATATGGGTTTGAAGCTCAACAGGGAAATCCTGGCTTGAGATAGATTCAGGCATCTGTAATACAGGTGCAAAAAAATGAGGTTAGTATGAAGAGTGAGAAAAGAGAAGAGATCATGGCAGAACTTTTAGAAGGACATACATTAAAGGGAGTGGGTAGGAAATGAGAAAGAAATCTGTGAAGGATCAATTCCAGATGACTGCAAAAAAAAAAAAAAAGGAACATATTTTGAGATGCAGCAAATGCAAAGATACTATGCATCAACCCTGAGACTATGTTGAATAAAGTCTGTGTCATGAGAAGAGACGCACTGGAGCAAAAACAGAAAAAAGACCAAGGCTAGCAGTTTAATTCCACCGTTTATTAACTGTGTGACCCTGAACACATTACCCAACTTTTTAAACTTTAATTTTCTTACTTGTAAAACATGGTCAACAGTGTCTACGTCACTGAGCCTTGCAGAGTATCAGGTACATGACCAGTATTCATCACCTCATTCTCTTCCTTCTTCCTCTTGGCTTTAACGTTTGAATCATGCAAACAGGATAGGATACGAGAAGCAGCAATACTAAACGTGGGAGTCTCCAGGGAAAATGGGGCTCTTGCAGTTAGAAGAGGCTATATTGGCTGGGCATGACGGTTCGTGCCTGTAATCCCAGCACTTTGGGAGGCCGAGGCGGGCAGATCACGAGGTCAGGAGATCGAGACCATCCTGGCTAACCCGGTGAAACTCCGTATCTACTAAAAATACAAAAAATTAGCCGGGCGTGGTGGCGGGCGCCTGTAGTCCCAGCTACTCGGGAGGCTGCGGCAGGAGAATGGTGTGAACCTGGGAGGTGGAGCTTGCTGTGAGCTGAGATTGCGCCACTGCACTCCAGCCTGGGTGACAGGGCAAGACTCTGTCTCAAAAAAAAAAAAAAGAAGAGGCTATACTGTGTCAGTGGAACTAGTGTGGCCCTTCAGGAAGGGCGGGACTCAGGTCTGTGTCTCACAAGCATTCACAGCCATTAGACCAGTCAGTGAAGCTTAATAAAATGCAAGTTTTCAACACCCACCCCCATGTAGTCATGAGTCTGGGCAGAGGGCCAGGTGATTCTGCTAAAAGTAGTGCTCAGACCTCACGTGGAAGAGACGCTAATGTAGATACATGGAAAAAAGAAAAGAGTGCACCACCAAGAGTGCAGCGTGTTCTTGGGGTGAGATGTAGGAATGTACATGAATTTATGATCTAAGTAGAGGGCTCATGTGAAAAATCACAGGATGTAAATGAGAACAATGAGGCCCAATTAAAAAAACTCTGGAATTGTGGGTCAGAATGAGAAAGCAGTGAGTGTACACACGGCTTTGGTTTTCAAGATCTCCATTTCATTTTATGACTAGGAAGAGTCACAGACGAAAACGCCATGGAGAAAGAGAGAAGCGGACAGATGTACTGGAAGGAGAATGAAAGACAGACCATGGAAAGGAGCAGAGGAACACCTAGGAAAATACCTTGCCACCAAAGAGCCATGTGACCTTGGGCAAGGACCAAATGTCACTCCCTTCCCTTCCACCATCTGCAAAAGACAGATTTGGTTAATATTCCCTGAGATCCTTGCAAGCACTCGCTTCCCATGGTTCTCAACAGTGAGAGTTGGGGAATGTAGGGGAAGTTGTCCATGAACTTGGATGGGGAAAAAAAAAAAATACTAATCCTTTATTTTCACTCATCTGTAACTGAAATTTAGCTTTCCTTCCATAATGAACAAAAGCAGCAAGTCATAAAAACATTAGAAGTACCTGTGACTTTGTTATCAAAAAAATAGCAATAAGTTTGTTTTATCACAGTCGTGCAGATACCTCCAAATATCATTTAAGCTCACCAACACTTGAAAGCTACAGTAGTTATTATAGGCAACACTTTATCTTATTTAACACATTATTAAAGAAGCACAGGTATTATAGCTTTTAAAAATATTTTATATTCCTTTATAATCATATACATACTATTTTATGTATAGGATTATTATTACAGTGGGAGCCTTTAGAATGAAGATTCAAAAATACAGGGGACATTGTCCATTTTATTGCTTAGGTCCAATACAGTATGGACTATGCAGAAATACGATTGGACAAAAATGGAATGATCTAATGCTGATATACTGAGTAAGGCCTGTCTGTCTAGATCCTTCTTGGCTTCTCTGTGCAGTATTCTTTCCTTCTGGATATGGGGCAGGATCGTCTCTGAAAAGGGGGTCTGATGACCAAGAGTCAAACAAGATAAGCCAAATAATTTCTTTATGGCCAGTTTTTATACAGAAAGGCAGAGGGGGAAATTAGAGTAATATTTTTAGGTTTTATGACTAGCTTTAGGGAAAAGGAGTTCTGGTTTCATATAACCCAGGGGTCCCCAACACCAGGGCTACTGACCGGTACTGGTCCGTGGCCTGTTAGGAACCGGGTCGCACAGCAGGAGGGGAGCGTGGGTGAGCAGGCATTAGTGCCTGAGCTCTCTCTCTTGTCAGATCAGCAGTGGCATTAGATTGTCACAGGAGCCTGAACCCTACTGTGAACTGCACGTGGGAGGAATCTAGGTTGCGTGTTCCTTGTGAGAATCTGCATAATGCCTGATGGTCTGAGATGGAACAGTTTCATCCTGAAGCCATCCCCACCTCACTCCGTGAGAAAATTGTCTTCCGTGAAACCAGTCCCGGTCCCTGGTGCCCAAAAGATTGGGGACCGCTGCTGTAACCCATGTTGGGGAGGAGGGATGCTGGTTTCCGTGGCTGGCCTCAGGGGAGACTGTGACTGAGAGAGAGGAGGGTGGAAAAACTTCCGCTTCCGAGGTCTCCATTTTGGGGTATTATTTTCTGAGCCCCAACACACATGATCCTTCCACATGGTTTCTAATAGGGCAGTTTCAAGGTAGCCTGGCTCCTCGCATGGTAGCTCCGGGTTTTAAAGTGAGGGTCCTGAGAGAGAGGAAGCTGTAACCGAAACAGCACCATCTTTGTGACTGAGTCTTGAAAGTCATACATGTCACTTTCACTGTGCTGTTAGCTGAGGCAGTCAGGAAGTCCTGCCCAGGTTCACAGGGGGAGTACCTAGACTCTACCTCTTGTCGGGGAGGTACTAAGCTTCCGGGGAAACACAGGACCCAAAATGTGTTTAGGGCCATTTCTATGAAATACAGTCCACTACAGGGTCATCTATGGGTCAGATGGTCCCAGGCATAACCGAGGTTAACTCCCTTCTGGATGCTCAGCCTACCCTGAATTTCACTCACAGCTCATCCTCGCCTTCGAATGCCAGCCACCCATTCTCGTTCTCGTCCTGCCTGCAGGCACATCCAGCTGTTCCCCAGCTTATTTATATTGTGTTTTGTTCTTGAGCCTTTGAAACGTTCTGCTGCAATGATCCAATCTCCATCTCCAGCTCACACTCTCTATTTCTCCTGGTAGAACCAAAGTGGGCCTGTTTGGATCTCACCAGCGCATCCCATATTCCAGCTGTCTGAATTACATTTACCTGAACAACTGGCCCTCCCTGCTGAGAACGCAGCTAACCTCTTTTATCTCCGGCCTGAGGCTTCCGCTAAGGCCTGCAGCACGTCCTTTGCCTTCTCGCCGCGATTTCTTGAGTGCCTCTGCCATCTGGTGGTCAACCATGGTAACGGCACTCTAGAGTCCAAGCTCTTTTCCTGGACCTATCAGGCCAAGATGTTCTACTTACTGTCTCTTTAAATCCTGTAATCCCAGCACTTTGGGAGGCTGAGGCGGGAGGATCGCTTGAGCCCAGGAGTTTGAGACCAGCCTGGGCAACATAGCGAGATCCCATCTCTACCAAAAAAAGGTAATTTAGCTGGGCATGGTGGTGAGCACCTGTAGTCCTAGCTACTCAATAACAGGGCCTGTGAAGGAGGTTTGCAGTCTGACTGACGAGGACAAAGTGTAAAATGTAGGATAAAAAATAAGGAGTGAAGATGAGGGAAGATGATTCCTGAGGCCTAGTAAATTCACCTGACCCAGTAGGTTACATAGCTCTTAAGTTCAAAAAACAAGTGGGAATTTTGTTTGCACTGTTGAGGACCACAGCTGGATTCTATCCTAGCCACCCAGCTGACTAGCTTGGCAAGTTACCTAACTTCTCTCATCGACATTGTTGTGATTGTAATATTTACTCATGTAATTGTTCTGAAATTAAATAAAATGCCTTATGGAAGGCCAGACGCGTTGGCTCACGCCTGTAATCCCAACACTTTGGGAGACCAAAGCGGGTGGATCACTTGAGGTCAGGAGTTGGAGACCAGCCTGGCCAACATGGTGAAACCCCCTGTCTACTAAAAATAAAATAAGCTGGGCGCGGTGGCTCACACCTGTAATCCCAGCACTTTGGGAGGCCGAGGCAGGCGGATCACGAGGTCAGGAGATCGAGACCATCCTGGCTAACACGG
>NW_012110141.1:5965458-5973405 GCF_000951045.1 Mandrillus leucophaeus | reverse complement strand
ACCTTACGGGAAACACCTAACCCAGGAACTCGTTTCTCGTGAGGGCTTGCTGTCTGGTTCACAGATGTTGGCTTCTTACTGCGTCCTCACATTTCACATGATAGAAAGGGCTAGCTAGTTCTCTGGGGTCTCTTTTATAAAGGCACCAATCCCCTTCATTACCTAATCACTTCCCAAAGGCCACCTTCTCATACCATGACCTTGGAGGTTAGATTTTAACATGTGAATTTTGAGGAGACACAAACATCTAGACTATAGCAATCCACATGTCACCAATCTTCTAATATTGCTAGTTTCACACCCCTGGTCAACAAACCATGCCATCCTCCCCTAGCCGGAATTCCATGCGTATCTGTATCTCGGGCCACTCCTTCCATACAAAGTGAACCACCAAGTGTACCGGTTGCAGCTCTGTCTGCTGAGAGGATTTCCCCTACACTCTGTCCTTAAGGTCAATACTGAATGAGACTATAATGTGGCAACTGTGCATTTTCTCCTTCCCTTCATATCCTAAGCCAAACCATTTGTGCACCAGATGCAAGAGTTTTCCTCTTCCACCACAGGATCATCCAGAAGCTGTTGTAACGCCATGTGTGTGAACCGAGGCAAGAGGCATTAGTGCCACAAAAGTGACGTACCCTCTGGAGCTGCTTGGACCTGATCCTTACGAACCATTTTTCATCATACAACAAATTACGAAAGTTCCTTATGATTCTGTGGTTATGACGAGGCCCTATCCATGATGAGCATCTCGTTCTCATTGCCATTTGACATCCTATAGTCAGATACTCAGTCTCTACAATGGCACAATAGCCCTCATCGAGCTTCTTTTCCTATAGTGCGTGGTTTTCTGCGTCAGAAGGCACGACCATATCCAGAACACTGTGGATCTCTGCTCTGCCTCTCCAATTGGAGCTTGTCGGAGACTGAGCAGCATCCTTTCCACCATGGGTACCTCTAGCACCATTGGGCCTGCTGGGTCATCTAGCACAAGATTCAGGGCAGACTGCAACACAACTCTAACCTGCTAATAAAGTTATTTCTTGCACAGGTCTTCACTCAAAATTGGCTGTATCTGAAATCCAAAGATGCTCAACAGCCACTAATCCTCTTTGTGGTGAAGGGTACACAATGCTTTGATTTCTTTCTGTCTGTAAGGTGGGTGTCCCAGCATATCTCTAACAATTGGGCCCCTAATAACTTCACCAATATGGCAGCCCCCTGAATCTTTTTCATTTTATCTTGGACCCCATATGTCTAACTAGAGCATCCACAGTCTTTGCTACTTTCTGTTCCCCAGGTCCAATTAATGTAATATCAATGAGGTAACAGACCATCATGATGCTGCAAAATGTCAAGATGATCAAAGATCATGAAGACTTTTATTTCAGAAATCATGATGCTTAATACAATCTTGATCCAATTCAGTGAAGGTGCATCACTATACTTCCCACGTTAACATGAACTCTTTTGATCACCTTTACTGACAGAATCGGGGGGGCGGGGACGTATTCTCCAGGTGAATAACCAAATACCGAGTACCAGACCTGTTACAGTAAAGATGCCACATATAGTGGAACAGCTATAATTGAGGCCATTTGTATAAATCTATGGTAGTCCACCTTTATTACTTCAGCCGATTTGGTTTTTACAGGGGTCGTGCGATTGAATTGAACAGGGATATGATGGCTCTCCTTTCAATTTTGCAGCTGAAATCCTGTATCCAACAGCCCTGGACAGGCTTCATATAGAAACTTCCCCAGCATGTAGTTGTATCTGGGGGAGAATTAGAGGACCACGTATTGTATATGCTTGCTGGAGAGCTGCAGAGTACTCCCTCCAAGGACCCATGGTCCCTTCTAAGACTGGGTCTGAGAATTACTCGAATATGAAAACGGGGATAGAGAGAATTTATAGTGGTAACTAACATCAGTCTTTCTCTCATCATTTCTTTTTTCTTTTCTTTTTTTTTTTTTTTCTGGCTATAATTCAAGCATCACCTAGTTGGCTACCCATCTGCCTCACCTCTAAGAACACCAAGCTCTGTGAACCATCATTATAGACTCTTCCAGGTCAAGGTGCTCTACTTGACACTCTACTCTTACTGTTAATTATGATGATTATGTCTCCATGCATCTGATGCTAAAGCACTGCCACTGGTCTCTGTCATTCTGAAATCTTACTGCTCCCACTGACACCAGAAAAGAGATCAGTTTTGCAATACCACGTAAGATTATCAGCCCCAACCTACAGAGGACAGACACCCCTGAGCTTTCGATGATTCTGGTGCCTCTCACCAGCACATTCCTTATCTCTTTGATAAAAAGAGTACCCCTGGGCCCTCTTTGAAAACCTAGTTGGCAATAAATAGTCTTATGCAATAAATCCATTCTATCACACCCTCCTCTCTGAACCTACTAACCCTCTCCTCTATACATCTCCACCTCCTTTGCTGAAGGTCATCATCATGTTCAAGCTTCAAGGAGCCATCCCAGCAGCACATTGGACCAGCTTCATGTTTCTTTGCTAGAAATTTAATCCTGAATCATGAAAGAGCATTCCAGTATTATTTCATTCTCCCCTAATTGGCTTTATATTTGGCTCTTCCACCCTCCCCCAAGTCAGTGCTCTCAACACCATTCCTGCACATGCTCCGCTGGTTCCAGGCAGTACATATTTTGCGTGCCAAGTTCTGCAGTTATTTTGGTGAATACCTATTTCTACCATAGCAGATATTAAACCTTCCTTTTTGAGTTATGCTGAGACCTGACGCTAGTTATTGGTCTGGAGGCAATGAATGAGCTGGAGGGTGGGCATGATCTGGAGGGTGTCAGATCTCAAGAACAACCATTATCTTTCATTTTATTTATTTTTAATTTTTTTTGAGACAGGGTCTCCCTGTGTTGCCCAGACTGGAGCACAGTGGTGCAATCATGGCTTACTCCAGCCTCAACCTCCTGGAAAGTGATCCTCCCACCTCAGCCTCCCAAGTAGCTGGGACTAGAAGCATGCACCAGCAAGCCCAGCGATTTTTTTTTTTTTTTTTAGTACAGATGAGAACTAGCTATGGTGCCCAGGCTGGTCTCAAACTCCTGAGCTCAAGCAATCCTCCTGCCTCAGCCTCCCAAAGTGCTGCGATTGCAAGCTTGAGCCACCTCACCGGCCCTTAACCATCATCTTTTGACACAACCACTTCAGGTGAGGTTTTCTTGATCTTCAGGCAAAAGGAGGCTATTGCCTTTCACTAACAACTGTTGGTTCTGCCAACCAAGAGCGGTCAAAGGAATATAGCAAAAAGTTCAAGGTTCTCAGACACATCCTTGCAAATCTTTTCAAGCTGGCACCCTAATACAGAAGACAAGTGGGGGCTACACATTCACTTGTTCTTGCAGCCCGGCCACCTTATTATTAATTCCTAGGCCTGATCTGTAGCCCAGGCTGTCCCACAGCTGCAAGAGACAAGATTCTCTTTATATGCTTCCAGGGACGCTGTCTGGCTTCTATAGATTCCCTTAAGTTAATAGTTGGCTGACCTGGCCAGGCACGGTGACTCACGCCTGTAATCCCAGCACTTTGGAGGCCGAGATGGACAGATCACTTGAGGTCAGGAGTTGGAGACCAGCCTGGTCAACATGGTGAAACCCCATCTCTACTAAAAATGCAAAAATTAGTCAGGCATGGTGGCTGGTGCCTGTACTCCCAGATACTCAAGAGGTTGAGGCAAGAGAATCGCTTGAACCTGGGAGGCTGAGGCTGCAGCGAACTGAGGTTGCAGCGAGCCGAGATCACACCACTGCACTCCAGTCTGTGTGACAGAGCAAGAGTCCATCTCAATAAAAAAATACAAAAAAAAAATAAAAAAGGAGTGAGTCAGGCCGGTCACGGTGGCTCACACCTGTAATCCCAGCACCTTGGGAGGCTGAGGTAGACAGATTACTTGAGGTTAGGAGTTTGAGACCAGCCTGACCAATATGGTGAAACCTCGTCTCTACTAAAACTACAAAAATTAGCTGGGGTTGGTGTCATGCACTTGTAATCCCAGCTACAAGTGCTGAGGCTTGAGAATTGCTTGAACCTAGGAGGCAGAAGTTGCAGTGAGCTGAGATTGTACCACTGCACTCCAGCCTGGGTGACAGCGGGAGACTCTGTCTCAAAGAAAAAAAAAAAAAAAAGTGCATCAGCAAGATCATTCCTACCTCCTATCTCGATTCCTCTGGCACCTCTTGAAAAGGGTACAAAATGCCTCCTAGAATTGTCCATCTAGGGAGTGGGTGGCCAGAGCATTTGATTGAGGACTCTCCCTTAGGGCCATTAACTCCCCTCACTTGCCAGCTACATTTGGCAAAGTCACTTTTCAATATTAATTAATAATCTACAGAAATAATAAAAACTCATGAGTGTTCAGCCCCTTGAACACAAGTCCTTTCTTTAACCCAAAAGACCTACATAATCATATGCTTATAGATAATATTCATGAGGTTTTAAGTTTTGTCGTCTAAGATTTACTCATGGCCACATGACCTGTTAACTACACGATTCAGTAAAATAGACCTTTTTAAAGTTTCTCTTCAGTTCTTTCCATAAGACTGAAAAGCCCCAGAAAAACAGCAGTAGAAACGTTAAGTGAATATTTCACAAGATTAAAGATACATAGCAATTTAACTAAGATTTCAATAGGCCTTTTATTCTTTAACCTTATTGTCTAAAATGTCAATTATCTTGGCACTGAACTTGAGATTTCAGAATGCTGTTTCTATATGAATTTCATGGTTATTAAACGCGACAGTAAAAATCCAACACGAGCATGCAGTAGTCACTATAAACACTCCCTTCAACACACAATTACAACTGATAATACATTTGGAAGGATTTGACTGTCAGAAAACAGTCATAAGGGCCAGGCATGGTGGCTCACACGTGTAATCCCAGAACTTTGGGAGGTAGAAGTGAGCGGAGCAGTTGAGGTCGGGAGTTTGAGACCAGCCTGGCCAACATGATACCAGTCCTGCTCACTTCCTATCCCATCCTGGACTAAGAATATCTGACCTCCTGGGAATTCAGCCCAGTCCGTCTCAGCCTTATTTTATCCAGCCCCTATTCAAGATGGAGTCACCCTGGTTTGAACACCTCTGACAAATCAGGTGAATGGCTGGGTATGGAAAAGTTCTCTCATGAAGAGAAGAGCTGTGAACCTCAAAACAAGGAAGAGAGCGCCTCATAGCACCCATGAAGAGACAGCAATTACTGGAGAGAGAAACCAGACCCAGGGGAGACCACGTGGAAGACATCAAGTATAGATTCAAAGAAGGAACAAAAAGGTATTGCAAATTGGATTTGACATTGTTAACACTGTTAACCTACCAGGGGATTTGCCCTGGGAAGAGTCTGCCCTGCCCCTGCAGGAAAAGGGTTTGTTTGTCTGCTTTTTATCACTTGACTTTTAATCAGCTTTATTATTATTGTTAAATTTTCTGCAGAGAGGCAGCTTCTATTGCCTGTATCTAGGGATCACCCCTCTTCCCCACTCCCCATTTTCTTAGACCACTCAATTGGAAACAAAATATTCCCTGGCATGTTTTCATCAACAGATTCACTCTCACCTGGACCTCACTCCTGATTCTTGATATGTCCATAAAGCCCCTGGGTATTGGATCCTGCCACTGTAAGAAGTGCCATTAGTGAGACCGTAGCTTGGTTCTTACAAAATTACTCTGAAAAGGCAACAATATAGGGAGATGTTTGGTGTGCAGAACCCTTTGAGAAGCAAGTCCTTCCTAGAATGTGTTACTCACTTTATTGACTTTTTGGGGAATGGTGTTGATGGTGTTATTTAATGATGACACTTGCTTTCACCCCCAAAGTCATCTACAAACTTGATTCATTTTCAGATACTGCAGTAGTGGCACAGATGAAAATATTTAAAGGGGTAAGAGAATCTGCTTTCAACTCAATCCTGCTTCCTAGATACGGTAATTGACTCACCTGTTTTGGGCCACTCACACCTGTGTTTGGTTCCTTCTTTTATGGAAGCTGTGTCCAGAAAGCACAGCTTGATCCAGGGTCATTTCCACTCAATGGTTTCTGCATATTGGCTCCTCTGTTGGTCTTCCTAGCCTCGGGACCTTTGCACTTCCTCTTCCTTCCTTTTGTCTGAGACAGGCTCTTCCCAAATCTTTAGATGACTGCTCCTTCTCATCACCCAGGGCTTGGCTCAAATGTTATCTCCTAAACAGATTATCTCACTGGAAAGTAAATTCCCTGAGAGCAGAGACTTTGCCTATTCATCCGCTCTATCATCCTGCTCCTAGAACAATGCCTGACCTATAGTAGCTGCTCAATAAATATTAATTTATTCATTGACTGGCATATGAGTTCAGGTTTCTTGCTTGTCTGTTTAGATTTGCATTTCTGTTTTGTCAAGATCTCTAATATCCATATACTTTATCAATAATCTATTTAGCTTCAAGTTAAGAGCATTGACTTTGGCGTCTACCACACCTACATTTTATTTATTTATTTATTTATTTATTTATTTATTTATTTATTTATTTATTTTTGAGACAGAGTCTCACTGTGTCACCCAGGTTGGAGTGCAGTGGTGCGATCTCAGCTCACTGCAACCTCCACTCCCAGGTTCAAGCGATTCTCCTGCCTCAGCCTCCTGAGTAGCTGGGATTACAGTCACACACCACCATGCCCAGCTAATTTTTGTATTTTTAGTAGATACAGGATTTCACCATATTGGCCGGGATGGTCTCAATCTCCTGACCTTGTGATCTGCCAGCCTCGGCCTCCCAAAGTGCTGGTATTACAGGCGTGAGCCACCATGCCCGGCCTAGACCTACATTGTAATATTGGCTTTATCCAGGTATGGTGGCATGACTATAGTCCCAGCTGTTTGGGAGGCTGAGGAAGGAGGATTGCTTGATCCTAAGAGTTCAAGACCAGCCTGGGCAACCTAGTGAAACCTTGTCTTTGACATTTTTAGCTATATAACCTTGGGCAGGCTGGGCGTGGTGGCTGATGCCTATAATCCCAGCACTTTGGGAGGCCGAGGTGAGTGGATCATGAGGTCAGGAGATTGAGACCATCCTGGCTAACACGGTGAAACTCTGTCCCTAGTAAAAAAAAAAAATACAAAAAAATTAGCTGGCTGTGGTGGCGGGCGCCTGTAGTCCCAGCTACTCGGGAGGCTGAGGCAGGAGAATGGAGTGAACCTGGGAGGTGGAGCTTGCAGTGAGCCAAGATCGCACCACTGCACTCCAGCGTGGGTGACAGAGTGAGACTCTGTCTCAAAAATAAAATAAAATAAATAAATAAATAACCTTGGGCAAATTATTTAACCCCTCTGTGCCTCCATTTCCTCATTCTATATTTTTACAAATAACAATACCTTCTCCATAAACTGATTTAAGAATTAAATAAAATACAATATGTAAAAAGCTTAGCGCAAGGTTTGGCACTAAGATCTCAACCAATACAACTGATTGATGTTATAGATAAATGTCATTATTATTTGTGCCACTTTTTATCATGTGTGCACTTTGCCCTAGAAACAGTGTGACTTAACGAACTTGCCAGCTGATGACTCTGTTCGACCAAGTGCTCGTTCTGTACAGTTCACTCCCACGTGTTTATTAAGCAGCCACTATGAGTAAATCTTAAAGGATGGGTGGGATTTTGAGAGGCTAGAGAAGGACATATAAGGACATCTCACATTGAAAGGAACTGCACAAAGGAAGACAGAGTTAGAAAGTTCCAAGAACAGCAAATAGTTCAACATAGCTAGACCATGCATAATATTCACCCACTTACTCTTTTTTTTTTAGGTGGAGTCTTGCTCTCACCCAGGCTGGAGTGCAGTGGCCGCGCGATCTCGGCTCACCACAAGCTCCGCCTCCCGGGTTCACATCATTCTCCTGCCTCAGCCTCCCGAGTAGCTGGGAC
>NW_012110141.1:5963353-5964828 GCF_000951045.1 Mandrillus leucophaeus | reverse complement strand
AAAAAAAAAAAAAAAAAAGAGAAAAAGAAAAAAAACCCCAGCAATATCCTTTAATTAAATCAAGTCAGGATCTCCAAAGTTGACCACCATAGAAGTCTCTTTGCATGAGAAGGGACAACTGGACTTGGAAACCTGGACTCTTCCTCCTTTCTCTGCATGCGGCTGCTTTTCCATGGTTGCTGTGAACATGTGGCCTCCAGAGGGCGCTGTCCCCCGCAGCTTTTCAGATCAAGCTGTGGTTTTTAACCCTGAGCAGCGTCGGAATTCCCTTGGATGGCTTTCATCATAGGGTCCCACACCAGAGTTCCCGATCAGTAGATGTGGGTGACACGTAGGAACCTGCATTACTCCCGAGTCCCCAGGGACATGCTGCTGCTGGCCCTGAGACCACATTGTAAGAACCGTGCTCCCAAGGATCTAAGGCCCTTCTTTATGTCTTCAGAAACAGGGCCAGAACTTTGAAAGGAAAACTTACTGAAAACAAATATATATATATATTTGGAAAAACACACAGACAACAGAGCTAGACCCAATCATATAATATTGCTTATTCTTTTTGCCTCTGACCTCTGTGAATCGCCTGAACTCTGGTTTTCTGATTGAGAATTGGCCTCTCTTCCCCAGCTCCCTGCTTCAGGGCAGATGAATACCCCTCGTGAATAGCATAAGAGGTTTTATCCACTGGCCTTCACTGGAACAAAGTCAGTGAGAGCGTTACACAGAATACAACACAAGAACTGTGTAATGGGAATGAGGAACGTACATATAAAATAGCAGAAAGCTTTTATTTCCTTAACAGTTGATATAGTTTGGATGCTGGCCCCACCCCCATCTCACGTTGAAACGTAATCTCCGGTGTCGGAGGCGGAACCTGGTGGGAGGTGACTGGATCACGGGGGTGGATTTCTCAGGAATAATTTAGCACCATCCTCTTGGTGCCATCCTCATCATAGTGATTTCTCACAAGATCTGGCTGTTTAAAAGTGAGGCACCTCTCTCTCTCGCTCCTGTTCTCACCAGGCAATGTGCCTGCTCCCACTTTGCCTTCTGCCATGATTGGAAGCTTCTAGAGGCCTCCCCAGAAGCAGATGCCACTATGCTTCCTGTACAGCCTGCAGACCGTGAGTCAATTATACCTCTTTTCTTATAAATTACCCAGTTTCTTTATAGCAGTGCAAGAAGGGCCGAATACAACAATGTTTCATTTATTTTGTAGCACCCACCAATTCCTAGAGCAGAGTTTGTACCTGATGAGTGCCTAATAAATGTCTAAAGTGAATTGAATTATAAGACGCAACACTTCTTCATGCATAGAAACATGACCTACTTTATTGATGTTACTCATTTGTTCTCATCTACCTATATTTATCTGATGACCTTTGAATCATTTATTACTTTTAACATTGCCACAGCTTCCCAGATAGCACACCCATTCATTCTTTCTTATTTCTTTTCTTTTCTTTTTTTTTTTTTTT
>NW_012110141.1:5959066-5959822 GCF_000951045.1 Mandrillus leucophaeus | reverse complement strand
ACAGGTGCCCACCACCATGCCCGGCTAATTTTTTGTATTTTCAGTAGAGACGGGGTTTCAGGTGTTAGCCAGGATGGTCTTGATCTCCTGACCTCGTGATCCATCTACCTCAGCCTCCCAAAATGCTGGGATTACAGGCGTGAGCCACCACGCCCAGTCCACTTACACATTTTTAAAACATTTTCCAACTAGCTATGCTTAACAGGCACTGTGCTAAATGCTGGGATAAGCAGGAATGGAATGTGGTGCCTGCCCTTAAGGAGCTTGGTTTAGAGGAGAGACATAGTTGTCAACACTGTGTGGGCTGCCGCTGTTGCATGAGCTATGCTACATGAACACAAAAGCAAGCAAGCAGCATTTTTCCATGTAGGGAGGAAGAGAGAGAGAGCTGAGAATGAGGGCTGGACCCATTGCAGAGGCCTTAAAGACTAGACTGAGATGACTGTTTAATGAAGAACCAGTAAAATGGTTTTGAACAGGGGAATGAGATGAACACCTAAACTGGAAAAAGTAAACAGTAAGTATTTATTTTAGTACACACCCACATTCACCCATGCTGAGAGCCTGGACTATAATAAAGAAAACAAGACCAGGTACAGTGGCTCACGCCTATAATCCCAGCAATTTGAGAGGCCGAGCTGGCTGGATCATTTGAAATCACGAGTTCGAGACCAGCCTGGTCAACATGGTGAAACCCCATCTCTACTAAAAATACAAAAATTTGCTGGGAGGTTGAGGCAGGAGAATCACTTGAAC
>NW_012110141.1:5952961-5957531 GCF_000951045.1 Mandrillus leucophaeus | reverse complement strand
CCCATTCATTCTTTCTTATTTCTTTTCTTTTCTTTTTTTTTTTTTTTTGAGATGAAGTTTCGCTCTTGTCCCCCAGGCTGGGGTGCAATGGCACAATCTCGGCTCACTGCAACCTCCACCTCTCAGGTTCAAGAGATTCTCCTGCCTCCGCCTCCCGAGTGCTGGGATTACAGGCATGGGCCACTATACCCAGCTAATTTTTGCATTTTTAGTAGAGACGGGGTTTCAACATGTTGGCCAGGCTGGTCTTGAACTCTTGACCCCAAGTAATCCACCCACCTTGGCCTCCCAAAGTTTGCAAACAACTACTAAATTTTTATTTTTTTCTAATTTCTTTGTTTTTGTTTCTCTTACCTGGCCTAGGGACAAGGAAATATTTTCAATGGTTTTATTCCTGGATGAGAATCCCAAGGCCACATTCTATTAGACTCAGCCTCTGAATGGTCTTTTAAACACAAACATGGCTGCATGAAGTTCATGTCACAAATCTGATGTCATGAAAGAGAAGTTCAGTTCATTAGTCACCTGGGGTGGATAAGACAGGAAGACACTGCGTATATAAAGGAATAATCCATGAGTGATTGAGGCTAAAAGTAATCCTCTTCGGAACTAGGTCAAGCAGTTTATTTAGGGTTTGGATGGTGAGTCAGCCTGGAGAGGCTTGGACTTCTAGGATGAAGAACTTGTGAGGGGTGTGTGTGTGTGTTTGTGTAGCTTGGTTAAAAGTGATTCATCTTTCTGGAAGAGCCTCTGTCTCTATCTCTCTTTGTCTTTTTCTCGTCTTTCTCTCACGCTCTCTTCATCTCATTCTCACACATTTGCTCTTGTTCTCACACTTTCTAGAACAACTCATTCTCTCTCTCAGGCCTGCTTTGATTCCTGTTCTTCCTGGCACCCCTTCTTAAGAACCAGTGCAAGGCTTTAAAGAAATACCTGAAACTGGATAATTTATAAAGAGAAGAGGTTTAATTGACTCATGGTTCCACAGGCTGTGCAGGAAGCATAGCTGGGGAGGCCTCAGGAAACTTACAATCATGGCAGAAGGTGAAGGGGAAGCAGGCACATCTTCACATGGCTAAAGCAGGAGGAAGAGGGAGCACCACTGCACTCCAGCCTGGGCAAGAGCGAGACTCTGTCTCAAAAAAAAAAAAGAAAAAGAACAAAAAAAATCAAAAAAATTAAAATTAAAGAATAAAATAAAAAATAAAAATAAATAAATACAAATGCCATTGGATCCCTGTAATACTTTAGTGACAAAATGGGTTTCATTTTATGCATAAAGAAACTGAAGTTCAGACGAGGTAGATGATACACCTATAATCACACAAAAAGAACCTGTGACTAGATAGAGCCCAGTCCTTCTAACTTACAGCCTAGTATGCTTACAAGTACATATGGACAAACTGTTGACCTTCATAAAACTTAAGACATATAATCATACTATCCAAAATCCCCCCAGAAGGTTACATCTAAATTTATATTCACCTATAGAAAACAGTCTTATTATTGGAAAAATAATAATAATAATAAAAGTGCTTGGATTTTCTCCAAGAAAAGACGATAACATGTGAATGTGAAAGAAAGATGACACTCAATAACTAGACGTTTAGTTCAAAAACAATTAGCCAAAGCAAATACTTTTTATACTATAACTTCTCAATCTTTCTTTATAGGATGTTTTATTGGCTTTGAATCAAGAAGAGTTAGACATTTGTGGAAATCTATGAGTAGAAAAAATAGAGGTGGGTGTGCACGCACCCACACACCCTCAGAGGAAAACCAGTATAGTTTTATTCTGTTCTCTTTTATTCAGTTATTTTGTAAGCAACTCTCACTACTTTTAGCAAGACACAAGATATTCCACCCATAAAAAGCAAACAGGATGCTATAAAAAAAAAAGACATTGAGAAAAATGAAAAGTTCTTAAAAACACAAAGTATGACTAACAAAATTTAAAATTCAATAGAAGAGTTGGACAATGAAAATTGAGTAAGCCTTCCAGAAGGTAAAACTATAAAAGACAAAGAGATAGAAATAAAAGGACAAGAGACTTAGAGGAGAAATCAAAGCAATTCTGGAAAAAGGAAACAGATAAGTTAAAAGGAATCAAATTATCAAAGAACTAATATCCCCCAACAAAAAACAATCCAGAAAACAAGAATGTAAGTCTCCACTTGGAAGGAGGTCACCAACGGTCCAGTTTAAACAAATGAAAATAAATTTTAGAGAAACAAAGTAAATAAAAGATTCTGAAGTCACTTTCAGAAAGGAAAGACAGGTCACACACAAAGGGTGGGAGAATCGAAAGAACATTTAATGCTCAACAGCAACACTGAGAGGTGTTAGGACAATTACTTCAAAATATTGAAGGAACCATGCCTGCCAAATCTTTATCAAGTTATAAATCAAGTGTGAAGATTAAATAAGGACATTTATAGACACGCACGGGCTC
This sequence comes from Mandrillus leucophaeus, assembly GCF_000951045.1. Taxonomy (NCBI): domain Eukaryota; kingdom Metazoa; phylum Chordata; class Mammalia; order Primates; family Cercopithecidae; genus Mandrillus; species Mandrillus leucophaeus. The sequence continues at coordinate 5,955,079 of NW_012110141.1, read as the reverse complement.
TAAAAATTTACCTCATGTGCCCTTAAGAAACCACGGAAGAATATGCTTCAACAAAATAAAGGAATTATAACGAAAAACAACAACAACCACCACCAAAAAAAAAAAAAAAAAAAAAAACAGAAAAACCCCAAGGTAGCAGGAGATACAGAAAACAGAAACTACATTGGGTAGCAGCAAAGGGAAATCTCAGAATTGAGCAATGCGCTCGAGGCCGACTCAGTCCCGGAATGGAGCAAGAGGATGGAACACAATGATTAATCTAGAGCGATATACTCAGTAAAACTCTTCTCTTTTCAGAGAAACAAAGACTAAAATTTTTTGTCATCAAAATAACCTCTCTAAACAAACATTAAAAGACAGTCCTGAAGATGGAAAATAATCATAAAAGATAGGAGATTGAGTGAGGGTGGTGGGGAGTGAGTTCACATACTGGTGTTAAATAAGTGCAAACATATAGAGACTGGCTGTATCTATCAGTAATAATTAAGTCTGACTTTAGGGGAAAAAAAGAGAAGAAGATAGAGCTAAAACCCTGACAATAATAATGTGCAAGACGGCCGGGCGCAGTGGCTCACACCTGTAATCCCAGCAATTTGGGAGGCCAAGGCGGGTGGATCACCTGAGGTCTGGAGTTCGAGACTAGCTGACCAATATGGTGAAACCCCATTTCTACTAAAAGTACAAAAAATTAGCCGGGCGTGGTGGCACACTTCTGTAATCCCAGCTACTTGGGAGGCTGAGGTAGGAGAGTCACTGGAACCCGCGAGGCGGAGGTTGCAGTGAGCCGAGGTCCTGCTACTGCACTCTAGCCTGGGCAACAAGAGTGAAACTCCGTCTCTAAATAAATAAATAAATAAATAAATAAATAAATAAAGTGCAAGACAAATTGGAGATATTCCAAGGTCCTTGAGTGTAGGTGGAAAAGAGTAGAGATATTGAATAACTTAGATAAGTATTAAGTACACATATAAGCTGTTTTTTTTTTTTTGAGACGAAGTCTTGCTCTGTCACCCAGGCTGGAGTGCACTGGCGCGATCTCGGCTCACTGCAAGCTCCCCCTCCAGGGTTCATGCCATTCTCCTGCCTCGGCCACCCAAGTTGCTGGGACTACAGGCACCACCACGCCCAGCTAATTTTTTTGTGTTTTTAGTAGAGACGGGGTTTCACCGTGTTAGCCAGGATGGTCTCCATCTCCTGACCTTATGATCTGCCCGCCTCGGCCCCCCAAAGTGCCGGTATTACAGGCATGAGCCACCGCACCCAGCCACATATTAAGCTTTTAAGGGTTAAAAGGAAATAACTGAACCTTCATGCTGTATTTGAAATAAGAACTGTTCTGAAGAGTAACCAAAGAACCGTAGCCAAAAGGAAAGCTATTTCTTATCGAAGAATTCCAGCTAATGCATGCAGAAGAAATAAAGAATTAGAAAGTCCCCAGTTTGTTCCCTCCTAATGAAGAAATGAGTGCAGCAAGGATTACCAAAAGATGCTAAAACCATTATAGGTGAAAAGTTGATGAAATTTCATGTTTACAAAGTTACAAAGTAACAAATTAACGCCAGACACGGTGGCTCACGCTTGTAATCCCAACACTTTGGAAGGCTGAGGCGGGTGGATCACCTGAGATCAGGAGTTCGAAACTAGCCTGGCCAACATGGTGAGTCCTCATCTCTACTAAAAATACAAAAAATTAGCTGGGCATGGTGGTGTGCGCCTGTAATCCCAGCTACTTGGGAGGCTGAGGCAGGAGAATGGCTTGAAACTGGGAGGCAGAGGTTGCAGTGAGCCAAGATCACACCATTGCACTCCAGCCTGGGTGACAAGAGCAAAACTCCATCTCAAAAAAAAAAAAAAAAAAATACAGCGAGTTTGGCACTGAGTCTGGAACTTTGTACACCAACACCCACATGGCCGCTGATAGGAATGACCTGTGGAGCTTCACAAAAATATTGATTCCTGGGTTCCAGGTCGAAAGACTCCTGACCTCAGGTGATCCGCCCACTTCAACCTCTCAAAGTGCTGGGATTACAGGCATGAGCCACCATGCCTGGCCCAGAAACTTCTACTTCTAACTAAAAATAAGTGAATAAATTGGATTCTCTATCTCTTCTTTTTTTT
>NW_012110141.1:5944580-5952911 GCF_000951045.1 Mandrillus leucophaeus | reverse complement strand
GATTACAGGCATGAGCCACCATGCCTGGCCCAGAAACTTCTACTTCTAACTAAAAATAAGTGAATAAATTGGATTCTCTATCTCTTCTTTTTTTTTTTTTTTTTTTTTCTTTTTGAGATGGAGTCTTGCTCGGTCGCCAGGCTGGGGTGCAGTGGTGCAATCTCATCTCACTGCAACCTCCACCTCCCGGGTTCAAGCGATTCTCCTGCCTCAGCCTCCCGAGTAGCTGGGACCACAGGCGCCGCCACCTCGCCCGGCTAGTTTTTTGTATTTTTTTTTAGTAGAGACAGGGTTTCACTGTGTTCGCCAGGATGGTCTCGATCTCCTGACCTCGTGAGCCGCCCGTCTCGGCCTCCCAAAGTGCTGGGATTACAGGCTTGAGCCACCGCGCCCAGCCCCCTCTCTCTTTTTTTAAGGCAGGAAAGCATGATCAATTCACTTAACTCTATTTCAAAGATAATGAAAAGTAAATCAACATCATAGCATAGAAAACAGCTCTGGTGAGATAAGACAACAATAGGCTTAAGCTCCTACGCGTTCTCTTTGACATGTTTAATGAGACACCCTGGGTTAGGGATCCATTTCTCCCAGTGACTTGAGGTTAATCGTTCTCTGCCATGTACACCATTATTACTTTACTACATATTTGCTACAGTTCCTGCTATTCAGTTTCCAAAAGATCATGGTATGTCTTTGAGAGTTCATCCATTCTTTCCATTTCACATTTACTGAGGGCCCATTATATGCCAGACACTATGCCAGGCACTCAGGGTGCAGTGGGGGCCTGAACAAACTCACTTCCTGCCCTTGTGGAGCCTATAGCCTAGTTCATAAGAAGGTCAGTGAGATCCTTAAGAAAAGTACATGTTTTTACAAATTTTATAAAAAGAAAAAAACAAGATGCCAAAATGTAGAGTTTCTGGGAAAGGACACTTCAGATAAGGTGGTCAGGGATGATTGCCAAGACCAGCTTGGTCGGTGAGACCCTAACCCAGCGGCGCTAGAGGAATTAAAGACACACACACAGAAATATAGAGGTGTGAAGTGGGAAATCAGGGGTCTCACAGCCTTCAGAGATGAGAGCCCGGAACAGAGATTTACCCACATATTTACTAACAGCAAACCAGTAATTAGCATTGTTTCTATAGATATTAAATTAACTAAAAGTAGCCCTTATGGGAAACAAAGGGTTGGGAGGAATTAAAGGGATAGGTTGGGCTAGTTAACTGCAGCAGGAGCATGTCCTTAAGGCACAGATCCTGTATGCTATTGTTTGTGGCTTAAGAATGCCTTTAAGTGGTTTTCCGCCCTGGGTGGGCCAGGTGTTCCTTGCTCTCCTTCCAGTAAACCCACAACCTTCCAGCATGGGCGTTTAGAAAACCAGAATCCTCCCTGCCTCAAATATTGGGGCAACAAGAACTGGTGCATGAATCCCGACTGGAAGATTTTGGGAGTGAGTCTTGTTGGGGGGGTAAGCATAAAACACGACAGTGGAGCACTCCGTGCTTCTCCAGACAGAGGCTCACAAATTTGAATTATTTTCACACACCCTTGAAAGAAAGTTAATCATCTTCTCCTTAATACATTTTCATTTAAGTGTAACATAGAAAAGTGCACAAATCATAAGAGTACATCTTCATGGATTATCACAAAGTAAACATCCTATATAACAACTCGAGATCAAGAACATAAGCATTATCCCAGAAGCACCTGCTATGTCCTTCCTATTTCTCCAAAGATCATCACTATCCCCATTTCTTCTTCTTCTTCTTCTTCTTTTTTTTTTTTTTTTGAGGCAGAGTCTTGCTCTGTCACCCACGCTGGAGTGCGGTGGCGTGATCTACGCTCACTGCAACCTCCGCCTCCCAGGTTCAAGCGATTCTCCTGCCTCAATCTCCCGAGTAGCTGAGACTACAGGCGCCCGCCACCACGCCCGGCTAATTTTTGTATATTTAGTAGAAACGTGGTTTCGCCGCGTTGGTCAGGCTGGTCTCAAACTCTTGATCCACCCGCCTCAGCCTCCCAAAGTGCTGGGATTACAGGTGTGAGCCACCACACCTGGCCTTATCCCCACTTCTGATAACGGATTAGTTGTGCCTGTTTGTAAAGATTTTGTAAATATAATTATTCAGCAGATAAGTTTGTATCTGGTTTCTTTCATTCAACATGTTCCTTCAGATTCATCCATGTTTACAAATAACAGTAATATACACATTTTCATTGCTATATAATATTCTCCTGTATGAATTGTGAAAGGAAAATCAATCTCAGGACCCCCAAATTACTAAGCCAAAGGAAAAGTCAAACTGGGATCTATGTGAGGCAAACCTGACTCCAATTTTATTACTAAATAAGATAGCTACAAAGATAAAAAGCTACATACCTCCCTCACAATTTTCCCACATGGAAATTCCTTGTGGACAAAGGACAGACAGAACTCAGTCATCCCTCTGAGGTTCACCTAAGACAAACGCGTATCTGACTGCTTCCTCTGCCCTATTGTTTATGTTAAAATGCAGATTCACTAAGCCAGATCAAATTGTGTATTTGACATGGAAGGGGGCAGGGAAGTGCTGGGAGGAGAAGGGCAGGTCCCTGGTGAGGGCTCCACCCCCAGGCCTGTGCCCATGGACCTAGACGAGGACAGGCACCCCTGCCTCTGCGACCAAATGTTGCATTTCCCAAGACCACCCTGGTCTGCCACGTCCCCATCCTGCACGTATAAAAACCCCCGAGACCCTAGCAGGCATGCACACAAACAGCTGCATGTCGAGAGGAACACACCGGTGTAAAAGCACATGGACAGATGCTGGCAAGCCGGCAGGCCATCGACCTGTGGAACGATGCGGAGTTTGGCCGGAGTGGTCAGAGCAGAGCTGGGGCTGCTGAGTGGCCTGACTCCAGGGGAAAACCACCTTCCCACTCTATCACCTTCTGGCTCCCCCATCTGCTGAGAGCTACTTCCACTCAATAAAACCTTCCACTCACTGTCCAAGCCCATATGTGATCCAGTTCTTCCTGTACATCGAGGAAAGAAACCCTCAGATGCAGAAAGCCCTCTGCCCTTGCGATAAGGCAGGGGGTCTAATTGAGCTGACTAACAACCCACCTACAGACAGACAAACTAAAAGAACACCCTGTAACACGCCCTCTGGGGCCTCAGGAGCTGTAAACATTCACCCCTAGACACTGCTGTGGGGTTGGAGCCCCACAACCTGCCTGTCTGCCTGCTCCCCTTAGGGGTTAGTCATGCACTGAAGAAGCAAGCCACACCCCCATCGCATGTCCTGTGAGGGGGATAAGGGAAATTTTCCCATTTCATGTTCAGTGGAAAGCTGATCAAGGACTCAAAAGAATGCAACGTTTTGTCTCTTATCTACTTATGACCTGGAAGCTCTGGCTTCAGGTTGTCCCACCTTACCAAATTGAACCAATGTACATTACACATATTGACTGATGTCTCATGTCTCCCTAAAATGTATAAAAGCAAGCTGTACCCCAACCACCTTGGGCACGTGTCATCAGAACCTCGAGGCAGTGTCATGGGTGCGTCCTTAACCTTGGCAAAATAAACTTTCTAAATTGATTGTGACCTGTGTCAGATATCCTTTGGTTTACAGAATATATCACATTTATGATTTTTAAAATTTTGACGGACATTTGGATTGTTTCCAGTTTGGGAATGTTGTGAATGGTTGTGGTATAAACATTCTTGTACCTGTCTTTTCTTTTGGCGTATATTTCTGTGTCTATTTCATACTCAGGAGTAGAATTCTACATCTATGCAGAATGTGGTGTTCAGCTTTAGAAGACACTGCCATACATATCTGCAAAGTGGATATAAATAGTTTATACTCCTGTCGGCAATGGATGAGAGTTCTACCTGCTATACATTCACATCAATTCTTCTTCTCCTCCTCCTCCTCCTCCTCTTCCTCCTCCTCCTTCTCCTCTTCCTCCTCCTCCTTCTTGTTCTTCCTCTTCTTCTTCTTCTTCTTTTGAGACAGAGTCTTGCTGTTGCCCAGACTGGAGTGCAGTGGTGTGGTCTCGGCTCACTGCAATCTCTACCTCCCAGGTTCAAGCAATTCTCGTGCCTCACCCTCCCAAGTAGCTGAGATTACAGGTGCCTGCCACCATGTGTAGCTAATTTTTGTATTTTTAGGAGAGATGGGATTTCACCATCTTGGCCAGGCAGCTCTAAAACTCCTAACCTCAAGGGATCTGCCTGCCTCAGCTTCCCAAAGTGCTGGAATTACAGGCATGAACCACCAGGCCCAGCCACACTGATACTTTATATGGATGTCTGTTTAATTTTAGCTGTACCAGTGGATTGTCATTGTAGTTTTAATCATAAATTTCCCTAAAGACTAATGAGCATCTTTTCATATATTATTGATATTTCAACATTCTCTTTTGTGGATTGACTGTTCAAGTTTTTTGCCCATTTTTATGTTGGTGCGCTATCTTTATCAAGCTTTTAATGTGTTCCTTTTTATATTCAGATATAGGCATTGCAAATATCTTGTGACTTGCCTTTTACTCTCTTAGTGATGTCTTAGGATTAACAGAATTTTTAAATTTATTTTAGTCCAATTTATCAAACTTTTCCTTAATATTAGTGATTTTTGTGTCCTACTTAATAAATCTTTGCCCCCATTCACATATCTCGCTCAATAACTTTTAGGAAAAGCAGGCCAAAAACCAGTAAGAATAAAGAGTATTTGAGCAACACTATTAACAAACTTGAGCTAGTTGATATCTTTAACATAAGAAAATGTATCCATCTCAGCCAATAAATAACCAGTGTTATGTTTAATGAGAAAACACTAGAACACTCCCACTATACTCAGGAAAAAGACAAATATGCTCATTATCATTATTTTTATTAAACATAGTATCAGAGATATTATCCAACAGATTTGGTAAAAAAAAACACATAAAAGAAAGAAAAAGACATAATATTTGCTAGGTGCAAATGATATGGTTCTACAGTAGAAAATACAAAGCAATCAACTGAAAAATACTGTAAATAAAAATTAAATTATGCAAGGTGATATAGTATGAAGTAATATACAAAATAAATAGCTTTCACTTAACCAACAATCAGACACGATGGAAGAAAACTCCTCAATTTTAATAGGAAAAAAAGAAAACCCAGGAATAAACCTAATAAGTAATAATACCAGGTCTGTAGGAAGATAGTATCTTAAAACATTACTGAAGGGCATAAAGGAAGACTTGAGCAAGTGAAAGACATACAGCATTCTTAAATTGGAAGATAACATCAAAAGTGTTAATTTTCTCCCAAAGGAATTTATAAATTTAATGTCCTCCTTGTCCAACGAAGAGGGTTGTTTTTTTCCGGGCAGGGGCTGGAGGGTGAGGACTGGATAAATCCTTAAGTGTATGCTTAAAAATGACAGAAAAGCTTTTTAAAAAGAAGAGCCGGCCAGGCGCAATGGCTTATGCCTGTAATCCCAGCTCTTTGGGAGGCCAAGGCAGGCAGATCACCTGAGGTCAGGAGCTCGAGACGAGCCTGGCCAACATGGTGAAACACTACCTCTACTAAAAATACAAAAAATTAGCTGGGCGTGGTGGCTGGTGCCTGTAGTCCCAGCTACTCGGGAGGCTGAGGCAGGAGAATTGTTTGAAACTGGGAAGCAGAGGTTGCAGAGAGCCAAGATCATGCCACTGCACTCCAGCCTGGGTGACAGAGTGAGACTCTGTCTGAAAAAAAAAAAAAGGAAGAGCAGTAAGCAGGGACTATCTGTAAGAGATATTGAAGCATACTAAAAAGCTTCAGTAATTAAAACAGCATAACAGAGAGACCTGCAGAAGAGATTAGAAAGTTTATAAATAGATATAAATACATGCACATTTTTATGGCAGCAAGTGATGCATCTCAAATCCGGGAGCAGAGTAATGATTATTCAGTAAAGAGTGTTAGAATAACTAGTTAATGTCTGGAGAAAAATTAAGTTGGAACCATTTCTTACATCTTACTCCAAGAAAATATCAAGTGGATCAATGATTTAAATGTAAAATATGAAGGCATACCACTTCTAAAAAGAAAACCTATAGAAATTCAGAAATTCTTTTATAACTTTAAAGTGAAGACCTTACTAATTATGTTTCATAGCCATTAAAAATGGCTAATTGCTGAAATAAACAAGAAAAGAAATAACAAAAACCAAAAAATTAGCTAACTGCTAAATTCCAATACATGAATACAAACAAAGGAAAGCTTCCTTATGAGGTGGAGTGGGAGACATTGTAAGCCAAGTCAAAAAAAATCAGTGACCCTCTGGAAAAATCTTGGCAATGAATATCACAAAAGAACAGTTTATCTCCCCCAATATTTAAAGGGCTCCTAGAAATTGTGGATGGAAAAAGTCAGACTTTGTAAAATATTCAGGGAGATTTATTCTGAGCCAAATATGGGTGACCAATGGCTCGTGACTCAGCCTTCAGGAGCTCCTGAGTGCATGTGCCTCAGGTGGTTGGTGTACAACTTGCTTTTAGGCATTTTAGGGACACATGAGACGCCAATCAATACATCGGCTCAGCCCGAAAAGGCAAGACAGCCGGAACAGGGGCTTCCAAGTCATAGGCACATTCAAACATTTTCTGATTGGCAATTGTTTTTAAGGGTTTATTTTCAACAGAAAGGAATGTCTGGGTCATAAGGGGTTGTGAAGACCAGGGTTTTATCACGTAAATGAAGCATCCAGGTAGCAGGTTTTACAGGGAATAGATTATAAATATTTCTTCCTTTTTCTTTTTCTTTTTTTTTTCTTTTTTGTGAGGCAGGGTCTTTCTCCGTTGCCAAGGCTGGAGTGTAGTGGTGTGGTCACAGCTCACTGAAGTCTCAACCCCCTAGGACTCAAGCGATCCTCCCACCTCAGCCTCCCAAGTAGCTGACCTAACAGGTATGTGCCACCACGACTGGTTAATTTTTGTGTTTTTTGTAGAGCCAGGATCTCACCATGTTGCCCAGGCTGATCTGGAACTCCTGAGCAATCTGCCTACCTCTACCTCCCAAAGTGCTGGGATTACAGGTGTGAGCCACTGCACCCAGCCTTATAAATGTTTCTTATCAGACTTAAAGAGTTTGTTCTATCAGTAATTCCTAAAGGAATTATACCCAAAAAGGTCTAATCAGGCATGTCTGGCTTCCCCTTCTTATCATGGCCTGAACTAGTTTTTTGGATTAACTTTGGAATGCCCTTGGCTGAGAGAAGGGGTCCATTCAGATGGCTGGTGGGCCTTAGGATTTTATTTTTTGTTTACAAAATCAAAAAGAGAAATACCAACAAACCTGTAGAAAAATGGGCAAATATGAAGACACTGTTCACAGAAAAGGAAGTAGAAATAACTGCAAATTTATGAAGAGTTGCTTAGCCTTACTCATTATAAAATAATTGCAATTAAAACTAACCTAAGATACTATTTTCCCTTGTATTAGATTGGCAAAAATGCAAAACAGTAATAATAAATTCTGCTGACAAAGCTGTGGGAAGACAGGCACTTTTCACACATTGCTGGTAGGAGTTTAAATAAATACAACCCCAGTGGAGGGCCACTTGTCCCTATCAAAATTATGAATGCAAATCCCTTTAACTCAGCAATCCCATTTCTGAGAATTTGTTGTGCATCCACAAGTGTATACTCTTAAAATGACATGTGTATACAAGACTATTCATTGTATTAACGTGACAGCAAAAGATTGGACACAAACAGTAATGGACGAGGGTCTTGCTCTGTTTCCCAGACTGGAGTGCAGTGGCATGATTATGGCTTACTGCAGCCTTGACCTCTTGGGCTCAGTTGATCCTCCTGCCTCAGCCTCCTGAGTCACTGAGACTACAGGCATGCACCACTATGCCCAGCTAATTTTTGTGTTTTTTTGTATAGATGGGGTTTCTCCATGTTGCCCAGGCTAGTCTCAAACTCCTGAGCTCAAGGAATCCACTCACCTTGGCCTTCCAAAATGCTGGGATTACACGTGTCTGCCACCATGACTGGCCAAATGGGGAATTATTCTTGAAGCAATTTGAAAATATCAGGCCGGGCACGGTGGCTCACGCCTGTAATCTCAGTACTTTGGAAGGCTGAGGCGGGCAGATCACGAGGTTGGGAGTTCGAGACCAGCCTGGCCAACACGGTGAAACTGGTCTCTACTAAAAATACAAAAATCAGCCAGGCATGGTGGCACGTGGCACATGCCTGTAGTTCCAGCTACTTGGGAGGCTGAGGCAGAAGAATTGCGTGAACCCAGGAGGTGGAGGTTGCAGTGAGCCGAGATCGCGCCACTGCACTCCAGCCTGGGTG
>NW_012110141.1:5932538-5944475 GCF_000951045.1 Mandrillus leucophaeus | reverse complement strand
AGGAAGGAAGGAAGGAAGGAAGGAAGGAAGGAAGGAAGGAAGGAAGGAAGGAAGGCAGGCAGGGAGGGAGGGAGGGAGGGAAAGAAAGAGAAAGAAAGTCTGAGACATAGTGAGTGGGGTAAAAAAAGCATGTTGCAGGAAAGCATGTGAAATGTCGTACTTTGTGTACATCAGAAGGAAAAGAATAAGAATCTATTGCCTATGTAAGCAATTTTAAAAAATGTTTTAGAAGGATGTTGTGCTGGATATTCTGTTTTTCTGAGACTGAGTCGCCCAGGCTGGAGTGCAGTGGTGCGATCTCGGCTCACTGCAAGCTCCGCCTCCCAGGTTCACGCCATTCTCCTGCCTCAACCTCCAAGTAGCTGGGACTACAGGAGCCCGCCACCACGCCCGGCTAATTTTTTTGTAATTTTAGTAGAGATGGAGTTTCACCGTGTTAGCCAGGATGGTCTCGCTGACCTCGTGATCCGCCCATCTCGGTCTTCCATAGCGCTGGGATTACAGGCCTGAGCCACCGCGCCAGGCCTGTGCTGGATATTCTTAATGTTTTTTCCTTTAGCTCAAATCTTCAACTTTCCGTTTCCCTCTTCCCCAGCAGGCTGAGTGCTATGCTTCAGGGATGCCCTCTCAGCCTGGGCTGGGTTGGGAAGATGGGAGGTAAAGTAGGAGGCGGAACACGGGAAAGTGTGATCAGTGGTATTCATTTGGCAGGTTTTACCTCAATAGGTCAGCTGCAAGTTGGCAGTGACTGTTTTTCTGTTTTGTTTCATTTTGTTTGAGACAGAGTCTCACTCTGTCGCCCAGGCTGGAGTGCAGTGCTGCAATCTCGGTCACTGCAACCTCCACCTCCCACGATCAAGAGGTGAGTGAGTACCTGGGACTACAGGTGTGCACCACCATGCCTGGCTGATTTTTGTATTTTTAGTAGATATAGAGTTTCATCATGTTGGCCAGGCTGGTCTCAAACTTCTGACCTCAGGTGATCTGCCCTCCTGGGGCTCCCAAAGTGCTGGGATTACAGGTGTGAGCCACAGCCTGCAGTAGCTTTTTCTCTACTCACAGCCATAGCTACTGGTGGGTAACACTGTCCTAAAACTGTCTAGTTCTAACAACTGCTCTCTCCTCTTTCCCCTTGAGCCCTAGCAACTATACATTTTCCCCACAGCCCTGCTTTTGCTAGCCCTTATATGCTTAATCATCTTTGTTGCTTTTCCTTAATTATACACAAAACGTTATAAATAGTCCTCTATTAAAATTTTTCTCAGCTGCCCCATTTGAGTTTGCCATCTATTTCCTGCTGGGTCTCTGACTGATTCAGCTATTGAACTGATGGAATGCAGAAATAAAATGGAGATTTTTTTTCATTGCGTACTGCTTTACACTTTTTAGTTTCTGATCCTGTGAATCTATTGCATACTCTAAAATTTTTAACATATATGTTTTTATTAACTTTTCTTTCCTTTTTTGTTGAGGCAGACTCTTGCTCTGTCACCCAGGCTGGAGTGCAGTAGTGCAATCTTGGCTCACTGCAACCTCCACCTCCTGGGTTCAAGTTATTCTCCTGCCTCAGCCTCCCAAGTAGCTGGGATTACAGGCAAACGCCACCATGCCCAGCTAATTTTTTGTATTTTTAGTAGAGACAGTGTTTCACCATTTTGGCCAGGCTGGTCTCGAACTCCTGACTTCGTGATCTGCCCACCTTGGCCTCCCAAAGTGCTGAGATTATAGGCGTTAGCCACCGCACCCAGCCCTTATAAACTTTTCACTTTGAAGATAATCATAGATTCATGGGGAACTGCAAAAAATGGTAGAGACAAGTCTCCTGTAGCCTTCAGTCTTCCTCAATGGTTACATCTTATGTAACTCTAGCACAAGATCCAAATCAGAAAGAAAGAAAAAGTATGATGTGTGTGCATCTTATGTATGCAAGAAAATGTATGATGTGTGCGCATATAGTCCTATGCCATTTTATGATATGTGTAGATTCATGCAAATCCACTGAAGTTAGTATACAAAACTATCCCATCACCACAAAGACCTCCCTTGTGCTATTCCTTTACAGTCACACCCACCCCCTCACCCTCACCATCCTTAACTCCTGGCAATCCCTAATTTGTTTTCCATATCTATGATTTTGTCATTTCAAGAATGTTATATCAATGGAATTATATAGTATGTGGCCTTTTGAGATTGGCTTTTTCCCACATAACACAATGCCCTTGAGATCCATGTTGTTGCAGTATCAACAGTCTGTTCCTTTTTATTACTGAGTAATATTCCATAGCATCAATGTACAACAATTGGTTTAACCATTCACATATCAAGAGGCATTTGAAGGCTGAGAGTGGTGGCTCACACTTCTAATCCCAGTACTTTGGGAGGCTGAGGTGGAAGGATCTCTAGAGCTCAAGAGTGTGAGACCAACCAACCTGGACAACATAGTGAGACCATGTCTCTACAACAACAACAACAACAAAAACCCGGCATGCTGGCACATGCCTGTAGTCCCAGCTACTTGGAAGGCTGAGGCGAGAGGATTGCTTGAGCCTGAGAGGTCGAGGCTGCAGTGAGCTGTGATCGTGCCACTATACTGCAGCCTGGGCAACACAGTGAGATCCTTTCTCTCAAAAAAAAAAAAAAAAGGCATTTAGGTTGTTTGCGTTTAGGGCTATTAGAAATAAAATTTCTATGAACGTTCCTGTGCAGATTTTTGTGTGAACATGAATTTTTATTTCTCTGGGGTAAATGCCCAGAAGTATGACTATAGGTCATATGTTAAGGGTGTGTTTTGTTCTTTAAGAAACTGTCAAAGTATTTTCCGGAGAGGCTGCATCATTTGATATTGCCACCAGAAATGTATGAAAAATTAAGTTGTCACCATTTGGTATTGTCACTATTTTCTATTTTAGCTGTTATAATAGATGTGTAGTGATATCTCATTGCGGTTTTCATTTGCAGTTTCCTACTGGGTAATGATGTTGAACATCTTTTCATGTGTTTATTTGCCAGTTATATATCCTCTCGGCTCACTGAAGTTCAAGCGATTCTCCTGCCTTACCCCCTCCCGAGTAGCTGGGATTACAGGTGCCCGCCATCACACCTGGCTAATTTTTGTATTCTTAGTAGAGGCGGGGTTTCACCATGTTGGCCAGGCTGGTCTCGAACTACTGACCTCAGGTGATCTGCCTGCCTCAGCCTCCCAAAGTGCTGGGATTACAGGCATGAGCCACCGCGCCCAGCCCACAATTGTATTTTACAACTGCACAGTTATAAAGATGGATCTGATCCAGACTGTATTCATTTTATATATTCATTATTATTACTGTACTCATTTTTTCTTCTTTTGAGATAAATTAAAATTTAAACATTTTTATGGGCTCCTGAAAGTATCCTGGGTCCTAGACACTGAACCTACTCTGCCTTATGGATAAGTCACCCCTGTTCCTCCACCAGTCTCACTATTCACTGAGATCTACAGTCTATGGAACAAAGTCCTAACTTTCTATCCTGAAAAACAGAAAATTCATTGCCTTTGAAACCTGACTGCCACTTGCCTTATAAGTCTTATTGACTCTCCTTTCCAAAAGGATGCTTTTCCTCTGTTGGGCTGGCCTGACTCCTGTTTCTTCAACACAGTTGTTCCTGCTACTGTTATTAGAGTTGCTTCTCTCCTTTTGGAATCTCCTTCCCCAAATTCTTACATCTGTCATATGGGGCCCAGTTCAGTTTCTGGCCAGAGAGAGAGACACACACACATGCACAGAGAGAGAGACAGAATGGTGCAGGCACAACACATGAAGCAGATTTAAATAAGGTTAAATCCCCACTTTGTCTTGAACTAATTACTTTTCCTCTCTGAACTAAAGTTTTCTCATTTTTAAATTTCTAATTTCTATTTCATTTATCTTGAGGAAATGACTAGGAGTAGAATGACTGGGCCATGTGGTAGATGAATGTTTAAGTTTTCAAAGTGTTTTCCAAAGTGGTTGTCCTATTTTACATCCCCATGAGCAACGTATGAACATTTAGTAACTACTCGCTGTTGCCAACACTTGACATGGTCAGTCTTTTTAGTTTTAGCCATGCTAGGATATTTAATATACGTATGTGTGCATATATGTATTAATATATTGCAAGGTTCATGGGTCAGTTACTTTGAACACAAAATACATTTCTCCTAGAAACATTGCCCTGCAACTGACACACCAGCCAAAGGCAAGTGGTTACCCATAGCTGAATTAGTGCTCATATTAATTGATATTTTAACAGATTTTAAAATAGAATTTCTAAGCCTGAGACTCCTAAGCCCCAAGCTGCAACTTTAGGACTTCTGAATCTAAGTACTACAGGCCCTGAGCTGATTCCCTCTAAGCCCTGGTCTGGTTGATAGAGGAAAAGATAAGGAGAGAAAGCTAGGCTTATTAATTACTTTTTTTTTTTTTTTTTGAGATGGGGTCTCACTCTGTCGCCCAGGTTGGAGTGCAGTGACTCAATCACTGCTCACTGCAACCTCTGCCTCTCAGCTCAAGCAATTCTCCCATCTCAGCCTCCTGAGTAGCTGGGTACACCACCACACCTGGATAGTTTTTTTAATTTTTAATTTTTTTTTATTTTTTGTAGAGAGGGGTCTCACTATATTGCCCAGGCCAGTCTGGAACTCCTGGGCTCAGGTGATCCACCTGCCTCACTCTCCCAAAACGCTGGAATTACAGGCATGAGCTACTGCACCCAGCCCTTATTTCCTTTTAAAAAATTAATGACTTTCATGTTTTACACAAATGTCCACATAAGGAATCTGACAAGCAGATGGCCCACTCAAATTGGGTAATTTGAAAAATTTAAGTAAATACCCAATTTAGAAGGTCAGAATAGGGTACAGAAAACTCATAAGAGATAGGACAATACCCCAAGCCTAGTCATGCCTAGGCCTGAAGGAGGGAGGGACAGAGTGGTTTCTAGTGATTACTAGAAGCCAGAAACTTAGACAATTGTGTGGAGAGGGCCTTCAGTTGAGGGGCACTACCAGCCTGCAGCAACCTTTAATGCAGGGAGACAAGGGAATAAATCCTCCAACCTCTCCTTCCTCCAGTTCCCTGTGGATGCTTCCCAAAGACCAAACCCATAGGAAATCAGAAATCATAGAAGGTGCATTGCTGTGGCCCCTAAATGTCAACTTCCTTGGGAATAGCACTGGGGGAGAAGGGGACAGTGTGTATCTGCAAGGCCAAAAGGAAGCTTTCAGTGCAATCTCTTCTCTCTTCCCTTAAGCATCCACTCCTGTCCTCCAAGTGAAAAATTCATGTCCCCAACACAAGAGATATGCAAAGGCTCACTGGTAATTGTATCATCTTCTGGCGATGTCAATTCAGTCTTTTTTTTTCTTTTTTTTTCAAGACAGGGTCTCACTCCTGCTGCCCAGGCTACAGTATAGAGTTGTGAACATAGCTCACTGCAGCCTTGATCTCCCAGACTCAAGTGATCTTCCCACCTCAGACCCCTGAGTAGCTGGGACCACAGACACACACCACCACACCGAGCTAATTTTTTGGTACTTTTTCATAGAGACAGGGTTTCACCATGTTGTTCAGACTGGCCTTAAACTCCTGGGCTCAAGTGATCCACCTGCCTCAGCCTCCCAAAATGCTGGGATTACATGCATGAGCCACCGTGCCCAGTCGCTGCTTTCCTCTACCACCTGTTTTGTGTTTTCTGTCAGGACTCAGCTGGTTGGGATTCTCTATCTTGTGGGGTAGCTCTAGCATTGATACCTGGTGAGTCTGAGATCTTAGTGGTCTTGTTTTGTTGGATGGCCCTGTTTTCTACTGAGTAAGACTCTTAGGTAAGCGAGGACTGAAGAGATGCCCCTGTGAATCCTCTGCATTCCAGCTGTGGTTCTCTTTTCCCTGATTGTGAAGTAACAACCTAATTTCTTTAGGTATCGGGATCAGTCACCGTGGCCAATAGGATAGCTCTCTTCTCTGCCTGTTTGCTCAGAGGCATGAGAAGCCTAAAACGGTCAGGGCTACCAAGTAATTGGAATCATTACCGTATTTCCTGGTGGAGGAACTTCTACAAGTTCTAGCACCTTCAAATCCTTTGAACTCAGGATGGTGGGGAAAGGAAGCAAAATCTTAAAAGGACTGTTCGGTACAGCTGTGAGAGGGTACTCCCACATCCACCTCTTGTTTACTAGACATTCTGGCTCTGGGGAAGAGGGCCTTTTATGTTCACTGATGATTTAAAGCATATACTGCAACTGCAACCCAGGCTGGGCACGGTGGCTCACGCCTGTAATCCCAGCACTTTGGGAGGCCAAGGCGGGTGGATCACCTGAGGTCAGGAGATTCAGATTCAGATTCATCCTGGCTAACACGGCGAAAACCCGTCTCTGCTAAAAATACAAAAAACTAGCTGGGTGTGGTGGCACACGCCTTTAGTCCCAGCTACTCGGGAGGCGGAGGCAGGAGACTCGCTTGAACCCGAGAGGCAGAGGTTGCAGTGAGCCAAGATTGCACCACTGCACTCCAACCTGGGTGACAGAGCGAGACTCCGTCTCAAAGAAAAAAAAAAAAAAGATGGTAACCCAAACTTACAGAGTTGGTTCCATTGATTGAATCTACAGTAGTCTAGACATTCTACCCTTTATCAACCCAGGTTATTCTAGGTAATGGGGCACATGTTAGATCAACGAATTCCATGAGTGCAAACCGATTTCTTTCTTTTTTTTTTTTTTTTTTGGGACGGAGTCTTGCTGCGCCGCCCAGGCTGGAGTGCAGTGGCCGGATCTCAGCTCACTGCAAGCTCCGCCTCCCGGGTTCACGCCATTCTCCTGCCTCAGCCTCCCGAGTAGCTGGGACTACAGGCGCCCGCCACCTCGCCCGGCTAGTTTTCTGTATTTTTTAGTAGAGACGGGGTTTCACCGTGTCGGCCAGGATGGTCTTGATCTCCTGACCTCGTGATCCGCCCGTCTCGGCCTCCCAAAGTGCTGGGATTACAGGCTTGAGCCACCGTGCCTTGCCACAACATGAGTCCCTTGATTAGAGACAGTATTGTGTAAGATATGGTGGCTACAAATCAGGAATTCTCTAAGTCCAAAGACAGTGATTCTGGCAGAAGTGCTGGAAGCAAGGAAGAGAAATCAGCATTCAGAGTATGTGTTGGATCTTGTGGGGGACAAACCACTGTTCCCTCCATAATGAAAGAATCCCAGTGTAATTGGTGTATCACCCGATGGCTGGCTGGTGACCCTGGGAATGGTATCGTATCCGAGGCTCAGGTTTGGCCTTTCCTGTGGGCAGGTGAGGCACTCAGCAGTGACGGCAACAACATGAGGGGAAGTCTATATCGCTGAGTTCATGGCTGGCTCTATCCCTGCCACTGTGGCCACTTTGTGCATAGGCTCATTGGGAAAGCACTGGAGTGGCTGGAGAAAGACATCTCAACATCCACAGGACAGGTTATCTTGTCCACCATCTGTTCTGAAATATCCCTTCTCATGCTTTTCTCCCAAGCCTTCATGACACCAGTTTTCCTCAATTGTTTTCTCCAAGTCCCTAGCAATCTGGTAAATCTACTTCCTACTGTTTATGAATCATTTGAGATCTGAGCCATCTCTTCTTTCACACAAAGTGGACAATCAGAAGTACCAAAGTTCTGCCCATTGGGAGGTTTCCACGGCCATCCCTGAATGAATCTGTGCTACAGAAGCCAGCATACCTGGAAGACCTGTCAGTAAACTAGACCTATTTTCCTCCATCAAGTGGTCATAGAAATCTTCCCCTGGGGCCATGTGTATGAGGTGAGGGAGGGCAGTGAAGCAGACGACCAGGCAATGCAGGAGGCCAGGCCCCTTGCTCGTGCAGTTTGCTTCACTCGTGTAGGTTCAGGAGCCAAGTACACTGCACAAGCAGGTTGACTGCATGTATCCCACTTGCATGTGTAATGTGATAAAAGAAAAACTTCAGCCAAATTCAATTTAAAGAAGTTTTATTGAGCAATGAACAACTGGCGAATCGGGCAACCCCCAGAATCACAGCAGATTCACAGAGACTCCAGCGCAGCCATGTGGTGGAAGAAGATTTATAGACAAAAAAAGGGAAATAACATACAGAAATCAGCAGTGAGGGACAGAAATAGCTGGATTGGTTCCAGGTTGGCGTTTGCCTTATTTGAACACAGTTTGAACACTTAGCAGTCTATGAGTGGTTGAAGTATGGCTGCTGGGATTGGCCAAGACTTAGTTATTGTTACAGGCACATACTCTTAAGTTAGCTTTTCAGTTTTGTCTGACTATTAAGCTACGTTACAGTTCATCCACAAGGACTCAAATATGGAAGTACGGGGTCCTTCTCAGGCCATATTTAGTTTGCTTTAACAAATGGAATGCTGCTGCACATATAAACAGCTTTATGGTTCAGAGGATATTGCCATGCATGGTGGGTAGTCTGGGTCACACACACACAGGGCAGCCCATGATAAGGCTTTCAGGCTCCACCAGGGTGCAGGAACAAGCCAGAGCCACCTTCCAATGGTAATAATCACCAGCAGGTCGTGAGTTTCCTGTTGAGGATTGCCAGAGGCTCCATAAGACACCTCTGTTGGTCAAAGGTATTTTGAGGATCATTGAGTCTGTGGGGTCAGAAGGCTCAAGTGACAGGACAGCTGGCATCACAGCCTGGATCTGCCTCAGAACCCTTTCGTGCTCTGTATCCCACTCCAAACCGTCAGCTTCGCAGCTTCCTAGGTGATGGGTTCAAGCAGTATGCACAAATGTGGCTTGTTGCCTCCGAAATCTAAAGAAGCTCCACAAATGTTGTGCCCCTTTGTGGTGACCAGTGCAAAGCAGGGCAAGTTACTTGTCACTCTTCGAAAGTGAGAGACGTACCCCAGGCTATTGCACCCCTCAAAACATTAGACATATAGCAGGCTCCTGAATGTTCATGGACTCTATCTCCTATCCTCTGGCACGAATGTGACTTACTAAGACATCTAGGGTACTTGCTACTTCCTGTTCCCCAGTTCCAGTTAGCATTATGTCATCATTGTAAAAGATGAGTGTGACACGATGTACAGTATCAAGTTGATTACAGGCCCTTTGGACTGTTTTATAACAGAGACCAGGAGAGTTCATGTGGCCTGGAGGCAACTAAGTAAAGGTATAATGTTGCCCTGCCTTGAAAATGTGAACGTCTTCTGATTTTTGTTAATTGTGAGAATGGGGGAGAAAGGAATATGCCAGGTCAATGACTGTAAGTGGACACTGGGCCCGTATTGATTTGTTCCAGTAAAGATACCACATCCAGATCATTGTTATGTTTGCCATCACCATCTGTTAAAGTTTGCAGTGATATGCAATCATTTTCCATAACCTGTCTGACTCTTACACTGGTCAAACAGGTAAATTGAATGAGCATGTGACAGGGATCGAAGCACTGCATCTTTTAAGTGTTCGATGGTGGCACCAACCTCTGCAATTCCCCTAAGGATGGGGAATTGCTTTCAGCTTACTATCGTGAAGGAGGGTGGTGGTGCGGTTCCAGGGTCTTGACTTGGCCCTTTCTACCATAGTAACTCTCACTCCATAAATCAGGTAACAAATATGGGCATCTGCCTATTACTAAGCATATCTAGCCCCACTGTATATTTTAAGGCTGGGAAATAACCACAATGTGGATCCAAGGTCCTACTGGACCAACGGTAGGATGAACCTGGGTCCACACTCCACCAGTTTTCTGAATGGTGGACCCCACTGGCATTTTTCAGGTCTCCTAGGATAAATGTCAGTTCAGAGTAAGTATCTAGTAGCTCCTGAGAGGGTGTGTTGTTTCTCTCTGCTCTATGTATAGTTTCTTAAGTAAATGGCAGTAGGTTCTTCCAGGGAAGAGGAGATGGATCGTTCATGATAAACAACTATGCCTCTACTATAGCATCCGTCCTCAAAGGATCCACCCTTTTCCTCTGTTGAGGGGCTTTGGCTTAGATCTGGGACCTAAGAGGCCAGGATTTCCCATTAGATAGATCTGAGGTTTTCCCAGTATAGCCCCAATTTTTTCACCTGTATATATCAAGAAGAACTTCAGTAGTGACCACATATTTCATTTCAAGAGATCCTATGATCATTTAGTTATTGCCACAGATGCCCGTGGGCCAAAAATCTCTAATTACCTCTGTCTCTGTGGCTTACTGTAGCCAGTATACTCAACTGTCTTTGACAGTGAAACACTGCCATTTGGCTTCAAGCCTCTGGGATCCCATATTTCCATGAGATCAGAAAAACCAGTCCTTTTGCAATTTCCCCCAAGGTTATCTCTGGCCTCTCAAGGACAGTCATCACCTTTCCAAGCAGGTTGGTATCTTCCCACTGAGGCACTTCCTGCTGCTTTGGTGACAAGCAGGCGAGAGGGTGGCTGAGTAGCTGTTTGTAATAGAGAAGCACTGCTCTTTGGTATGCCAGGGAAGTTCCAGCATTTTGACCTAATTAACTATAGGCCATAAGCAGGTCATGAAACCGACTCAAACAAGAGTGTGCATCAGAATCCCCTGGACAGCTTGTCAAAACACAGATTCCCGCGCCCTACCCCGTTAAGTCTCTGATTCGGGAGATCTTGGCTGGGTTTTGAGAATTTGCATTTCTGAGTTCCCAGATGATGCCAACACTGTTGTCTGGGAATACAGTTTGGAAGCCACTGTTCAATATTTCAATCTCATTATATCAGAGGCCTAGAGGAGTTTTTCTCAATCTTTAATATGCACACAAGTCACCTGGCAGCATTGTAAAATACAGAGTTTTGCTTCAGTAGGTCTGGGGTGGATTCTGAGATTCTAGGATTCTATTCATCTCCCAGGTGATACCACTGCTGCTGATCCACAGACCACACTGAGTATCAAGGCTCGAGGCCATGAGTTCAAGCTCAATTAGCCAAGCTAGCAGACCATTAATGTTCACTCCTGGGTGACCCATGCAGTACATTGAATTCCAACCCATCTCTGTGGGTGCGGCTCAGTAAAGCCATATATTTTATCTCCTGTGTCTAACATCCTTAGGATTCACTACCCCATAAGGGCTCCCCAGGCTCCTGACAATATAGTTTGGTACAATCCTGATCTAAACTTCTTTCTGGGTACAGGCTATCACTACTCACTTCAGGACTTGTAATTCCTTTCAGTAAAGAGGGGCAGGTGTTGGGTGGAGGGAGGTCCTGAGGGGCACTGGCTCAGCCTGTGTGACAACTGCCCCAGGTGCAGGTGTTGGAAGAATTCTGATGTAGGTAAGAACTGCTTCTCTCAATCAGTGGAGGCAGAGCTCCCTCCCACAGCTAGGGAAGTCCAAGGGAGTCAGGAGTTTCAAAATTCTGTTTTACCCACATTGATCCAACCCCTGTTTTAAGCTCCACTCCTCTACCAGTGCCCTCACCTTGGCAGAAAAGGCCTAGTGAAGTTGTTGTGCAACCCAATTAAATGTTGTTACAGTGCTCAGCGTTAGGAACTGGACGTGGCCCACAGTGTCACCTGCTCTGTGAGGATAGGAGACACTTCATCCTTCAAAAGCTGCCACCCAGGCTTTCTGATTATCCACTTACAATCTCAACTGCAAACTCGCAGTTTCATTTTTTCTTTATTCTTCACATACTTTCTCGCACTGTCCAAAGCAGCCAGGTGGTCCCACGGTCTATGTAATCATTACTAATCACCATAATGTCAGTGCCACAGTACTTGATCTCCCAATGCCTTGTCCTCTTCCTGCTCTTCATTTCATGCCCACACAGTGATAATGTGAATAACCATGATGCTGCCCTATGGCAGGGGTTATCTGTGTCGCATTTACCACTGGCAAGTAAGTAAACGGGCTATCCAAACCAAGATTCCCAATCTGAGTCTTTCTCCTAGGGCACCTGTAGTAGCAATTTCTGGGTCAGTCAAGATCCCAGAAAGAGGCTG
>NW_012110141.1:5926880-5932242 GCF_000951045.1 Mandrillus leucophaeus | reverse complement strand
AAAAAGAAAAAAAAAATTCCAGAAATAAATAGAGGACATACTCCAATTGGATAGCTTAAAGAGAGTTTAATAAAGGCACTATTTAGAAGGATATGAGTAGGGCATAGGGAATTCACTAAGCGTGGTATAATTACCCTGGGGCTAGTAACAGCATGGCACCATTACCACCCAGCATTAATGTTAAAATAGAGATCATAAGATTGATAGAACAGACTCTTTGTGGCAATAAGACACCAAATTACAAACAGGACCTAGGCTATGCCAGGCAAGAGTTAAGTCATGCACTCCCACACTTAAAGGATAAACTGTGCTCTAACTGCCACAAGGGTTTCTTTTTCTTTAGCAGCTAAACAAATGCTAGTCTTGAGATAAGCAATAGTAAAAAAAGTTGCAGCTCACGCAACCCTGACTAACTGAACCCCTGTTGCACCAGCCACAACTATAGCCTTGATTGGACAAGAGACTGGTTTCAACAACTTTCCCCTGATAAGAACACCGATTCTGGACTGGTTCTGGCTGGTTTACAGAGGTTGTGCATTTGCGTGCGTTCATGTCCTGAAAAGACCTGATGTACAGGACCTAATTTTTAAATGTTATGTACGTATAGGGCCTAACATTTAAATGTTAAGTCTCCACCCTAAAGTGAACATGAGTTGTACATAACCTACGTGTTTGTTCAATACGCATGCGTCAGGACCACCTTCATGAATATTTATAATCCTCCTGTAGCCTGTTGAACATGTATGTTTAGCCAACCCATTCATCATAAAGCTCTTACCCCAATCCCTCCTCCTTCGAAGTGCCTGTCTCTGGTCTTGCCTGGAGGCTGTGCTTCCCAGCCTGCAGGATGCCACCTTGCAGGCTATAACTCCTTATAAGAAATAAAGTCTCCTCACCTTTCCAAACTTGTAGATTTGTGATTTTTTTTTAAGTTAACAGGTGGCATGTGCCTGTAGTCTCAGCTACTCGTGGAGGCTGAGGTGGGAGGCTCCCTTGAGCCCACAAATTAGCAGTTTGAGTCCAGCCTGGGCAACATAGCAAAACCCCATCTCTTAAAAACTTTTTTAAATCTGAAAACAACAACAACAACAACAACAACAAAAACTGCCCTATGTGTTCTACCCAACTCCAACAGAATGACATCAAAGTAACTGGAACATAATGGCACAGAGCACAGCATTTCAAAAGACAGTATCAGGTAAAACTGACAGCATTTAATACGGTCCGAACTGAACAAAGATTTCTGCTCTCTTTGAATGATTTCATAGGTAGACATCAGCCAGTCCAGCCTGTGCTTTTGATGAACAGTGCTTCAGATGTGCTCCCTCAAGTGAGATCATCCAGCCTGTGGCTTTAAAGTGATAGCTGAGTGATGAATGGTAATTTCCCATCTATGATGAGAAGACTCCCTTTCCAAAGGATTTTTCTGCATTCTGCTAAGTGGCTCTGGTTTTCATTTCCCTAACACATTTTTCTTCCCTGAATGCCTTTCTAATATGCCTTGTTTAAATAGTCAGTGGCTTATTGCATTTTGCAGGGACTTGTTTCTGCCTGCTACAGAATGATTTTTTTTTTAAATGTCACCTTGATTTGTTAGGATGCATTTGACCTCCTGTCACTGACAGGAGAAGGGGTGAGGTCTTTTTCTGCAGATAGTAAAGAGCAGGCAGTTTTATTTCTTAGATCCTACTACAAGATTTGAGGAGTAAGGAAGAGATAGCAGATGGTTTTGAAGAGATTCAATCACCCACGGGTATTGCTGCAGAATGTGGGTCCTGCCAGCATGCAAATATTCAAAACAGACTAAATGTTTAAATAAATAGAGACCATGCCATTACCTTCTCAATTTGGGATCACAGACATTGATACATACATTTTAACTTAATATCAACACGAAATGAAAGTGCTATGTTCATCTTTTAGTGACCACAGATGGTACAAATACCAAGGTACATGGCATATATACCAAGTGATAATGGGCTGGGGTACCACCTGAGGATTACATTTTATTTTTTGTAAATCTTTATTACTAACGAGTAACACATATACAGTAAAGTGTGCAAATTTAAGAGTATAGCTCAGTGTATATATGTGCAGTGTGTGTATATGTAAATAACTATCACCAGATCAAGAAGTAGAACATTTGTGGCACTCTGGAAGGTTCCCTTATGCTCTCTTTTAATTATCACCACCCTACCCTCAAGGGTAATCACTGTCCTGACCTCAATCACCATAGACTAGTTTTACCTGTGTTTGATTTTCACTTAAAGGAACTTCTTTCTGGTTCATTATGTTGTGAGATTCAGCCATGTTATAACGTGCATCACTTGTTTATTTCTTTTTATTGCTAAAGAGTATTTTATTGTAAATATATATCACAATTCTTTATTCCTTCTGTCATTTGTGGGCATTTAATTTCTTTGAATAAGTGTAACAGGTTGAAAATGAGTATTTAGCAAATTGCACTCAGATTAAAATAACAAAATAATCTCTTATCAGAAGTTAATACATTTTCTTCCTCCTCATCCACATCCAAAGACAGTTTTGAAAATGCCTTTTCTTCTCTATTATAGCAACACCTAGTGGCTTGAGAAGGCCAGGTCTAGAGGTATGCATTTACAACTGGGAAACACTGACTTTTAGTTTTGAAGAGCTCAGATAGCACCTAGACGTCTGCTATAACCACATAACAATGGACCCCATCTGAAACCATTTAAGTCAGAATCTTTGGAGGAAGAGGCCAGGATTGGTAGGTTATAAAAGTTGCCCAGATGATTTTAATGTGCAGCCAAGGCTAAGAACTACTTATCTAGACCAGTGCTTTGCAAACTTTTGTCAAATAATCAGAATCGCGTTTCAAACACAGATTGCTGGGCCCCGCCCACAGAGTATGTTTCTGTAGATCTAGGGCAGAGCCCAAGAATTTGCATTTCTAACAAGTTTCCCAGGTAATGCTGATGCTGTTAGTCCAGAAACCACATGATAAGAACCACTGATCTAGACTAAGTTTGTTATTTAACGCAAGAAAAAAACTGCAGGCCAGACAGTTGAAGCCATTTGCTAGAGTCATGGAGTTAGATAGTGACAAAGTTGTAATTAGAACAAAGGCCTCACAATTACTTTCCTCTCATCAGATATATCCAGGCTTGGATACTGCTCAATGTTATGCCATTTGAAGCTATGTAAAGAGATCACTCACCTGCAACAAAAATGTAAAACAAATAGATATTGGGAGAGGTGGGTGAGGTAACTCTTTTCCATAAACGTATTTGCAAAAACGTAAGCATCCTGAGAAAGTGGAAGCAGAGCACATACATTAGGACCAGTACTTGATAAGGACAAGAGGGATGGGAAACAGGCTGTGGAGTTCCTTTCAGCAGCCTGAACGTTAACCCCTGCCTAGGAAAGGGTGCATCTGTCTTCATCATGCCTCTCTCTCCTCCCCTCCTCCAGTCACCTCCTGAAGGCAGAGCTGCTGCCATCTGCCTGGCCCATGTGGTGGCAAGTCACCCAGTCAGGAGACACTCTGGCCAGCAGTTTATCTCTGTCTTCCACATCCCTCCCATAACACAAGATGTACTGTGTTGCTGTATTTTCCCATGACTCCTAAATCTCACTCACACTTGCCCCTTACAATAAGATTTTCCCAAATATGGCTGGCTTGTCCCCAACAGTTGTGGCTCACATCTGCCATTTAGACAGCCCTGTGCCTGAGTCTGTAGCGCAACAGCTGTGGGGCTGGGTGTGAGCCTGTCCTCCTAGCTATGCTAAGCATGCTGTAATGACACAATAAACTGGCAGCTTGGACCTTTGCCTGCTGAGCCATTTTGGCCTGCCTTAGTGGCTCCCTGAACTGTATCAGGGTGTCACATGGCAGAAGAGCTTTGCCCGGGGAGCTGGGTAATCTGTATTTTAAATACATGTTACAGGTGATTCTAAAGTACACTTCTGGCTCAGGATTCAAGAAGGAACAGATGTATTCTACCAATGGGAACAGAGAAGAGAGAAAGGAAACTGCATCAACCAGACATTGCAGGTGCAGGGCATTGTTATGCAAGATATTTAAAAACTGTTTTCTGCAGGAAAAAAAAACTGATGAAGATTAATTTTTGAATAAGGACATATGCAAAGACTTAAGGACTGTCTGCTATGGAATAAAAGGCAGCCAGTCTAGTGGTGGACAAGAGCAACTTGAGGAGGGAAAACCCCAAACAGAACAAAACAAAGAGGGTCTAGAATATACTAAAACAATCTTTGCAACTACAGTCCTTACATCAACATTTTCTTAGGAAAAATCAGACTAATACCAGAATTCACATTTCGGCTTTGACGGTTTGCTGTATAAACAGTTTTCATCATTAAAGGAAGGTCCAGTTATTATTTTGTTTCTTTCACGAAGTCCCTGATTGAATCGCCTCCTCCTTCCAGCATGTTTATTTATTTACATACACAGAGACACAAGTACAGATATACATATATCCTATTACTGGCATCTCACGTTCACTTAAAGATGATGAAAGCCATTTCAATCACAATTTCAGGGGATGCCACTTCCCTTACCTCCCCTGTCACGTTGGACATACCCACAATAGACCCAATACAGAAAAAAACAAAAATTCTTAAAAGTTCATACTGACTTACCTACTGAGGCAATGTACCAGACTACATGCTCTTTACATGCCTTCCAATTCTAAAAATCTATAAGCAATCACAACTGCACACACAACGGATGCTCTACAGTTTTTGTAAATGATGCAGTACGTGCCCAGGCGTGGCAGCAGATAGTCTTTCAGGCTTCAGGAGTCCAAACCTCTGTCAATACCAGGATTACTATCCACACTGTTAGTTTCTTAATGTGAAGGATATCTGAAAATTGATGTATAACACATTACAGACTGCAAGAAAATATTTCCAACTTATATCTGATAAAGGACTTGTATCTAGAATACATATAAAAGACTCATAACTCAATGGTAAGAAAACAACCCAATTCTTAAAATGGGCAACACATCTGAACAGACATTTCACCAATGAAGATATAGGATTGGCTGATAAACACATGAAAAGATGTTCAGTCGGCCAGGCACAGTGGCTCACGCCTGTAAGCCCAGCACTTTGGGAGGCTGAGGTGGACAGATCACGAGGTCAGTAGATGGAGACCATCCTGGCCAATATGGTGAAAACCCGTTTCTATGAAAAATACAAAAGTTAGCTGGGCATGGTGGTGTGTGCCTGTACTCCCAGCTACTTGGGAGGCTGAGGCAGGAGAATCACTTGAAACAGGGGGGCAGAGGTTGCATTGAGCTGAAACGGCATCACTGCACTCCAGCCTGGGTGACAGAGCAAGACTCTATCTCAAAAA
>NW_012110141.1:5921110-5926830 GCF_000951045.1 Mandrillus leucophaeus | reverse complement strand
AAAAAAAAAAAAAAAAAAAGAAAAGATGCTTAGTCAACATTATGAGTCATTAGAAATATACAAATTAGGCCAGGCGTGATGGCTCACACCTGTAATTCCAGCACTTTGGTAGGTTGAGGTGGGCGGATCACGAGGAGTTCGACACTAGCCTGGCCAACATAGTGAACTCCCGTCTCTACTAACAATACAAAGATTAGCTGGGCATGGTGGTGTGTGCCTGTAATCCCAGCTACTTGAGAGTCTGAAGCAGGAAAATCGCTTGACCCAGGGAGGCAGAGGTTGTGGTGAGCCAAGATCCTGCCACTGCACTCCAGCCTGGGCAACAGAGTGAGACTCCATCTCAAAAAAAAAAAAAAAGAAATACACAAATTAAAACCACAGTGAGACTTCACACACACTAGAATGACAATAATGAAAATGCACTGACAATTACAAGTGTTGGTGAGGATCGGGAGCCGCCTCAGTGTGGAGTCCTCACAAAGCTCTAGGACTGTAAAAGGGTGCAGACATTACCACAAGTCTGGTAGTTCCTTAAAAACTAAATATGAATTTACCACACAATCCAGCAATCTAATCTCCCCGTTAGGTATATATATCCAAGAAAAATAAAAACATATGTCCACACAAAGGCTTTGCATGCAAATATTCACAACAGTATCATTCATAATAGCCCAAAGTGGAAAAAATCCAAATTTGAAGGGGTAAACAAAATTAATATGTCCATACAATGGAATACTATTCAGAAAAAAAAAATGATGAGCTATCGGTACATGTTTTAACATGGCTCTGCTTCAGAAATGTCATGTAAGGTGAATGGAGCTAGACTCAAGGCTACATATTTTATGAGGTCATTTATATGAAAGGTTCATAAGAGGCAATTTTATGGACACACAAAGATTAAGTTGCTTGGGGCTGGGGAGTGGGAATGGGGAGTGGCTACAAATGAGCATGAGGGATCATTTTGGGATGATGGAAATGTTCTAAAACTGGATTGTGATGATAAATGCACAATGCTTGTATATTTACCAAACCATTAAATTATACACTTCAAGTTGGTGAGTCTCATGCATGTAAATTATGCCTCAATAAAGCATTTTAAAAATATAGAGACAATTATCACTATGAAAAAAGCTTTCATACAATTTAACTGACTTTACAGCACAATGAAGGCTGGTATTTTTATCAGTAATTCCCAACCATTTCCAGGCCAAGAATCCCTTTATAACAGCAAAAAAAAATCACAGCCCCACGATAGTTAAATTGAACCTTAAGCATAAATTGAGTAAATACATAATTTCAGGAATACTGGGATAATTTTAATTGAATTTGGACTTAACTAATCACATCTACTACATATGAAATAGTATATAAATAGCAAGATATAGTAATCCATCTACCAACAATGTTAAGTGCAGATATAGGTTCACCAGCTCCTCCATACAGGTGGGGTCTCACTCAAGGGACAGCGATCCCTGAGTTGAAACTCCTTCTAAAGTTTCCATCTCCTTAATGCAGCAGTGAACCCAGAAAAGCAAAATTGCTGCTTTAAGTTCAATTTCATGATGTTTTTACTCATCTCTGCAATTAGTTTACAGCTGGGAAGAACATGATTTATTTTTCGGACTAGAAGCATGTCCCATGTGTGGGCAAAATTTACTTGACAAGTGGATCATAGAAAAAGAGGATGCTGTATGACTGGAAAAATATACAAAGGTCGACTGGTTAGATGCTGGTCCAAACATACTATGGAGCTGTTTTGTGGATTCCTGATTTGTCTCTAATCTATCCCTTAGGGCCCATTTCAGTTGTACCTGCTTGTGGAACCACACAGCTACAATGTAAACTTTGTATCAAATGTTAATGACCCTGCAGAGACAGCCTGGCTCCTCACTGCGGCTTGCTTCCTCTGGGATTTTCAATTACTGTAGGATGTCCTCTCACATTTACGGATAGTAGTATAGCATCATTAAGCATTTCCAGCATTATCAGTTGAGGATTTCCCACACATAAATCAATTAACAGAATCTGAAATGTACTATTTCCATGGCCAAGAAAGGGATTCCAAAATTGTTTCCAAATTATTTATGAAACACTTGTTTGTTTCAGTAAGTCTTGTTTTTGTCGCTGTCCACTGGCAGCCACTCACACTGCACCTGCCTTGTGTCAGCTGGCAGCCACAAGTGTTGCAGAGACGAGAAACATAGGAGAAACTTATTTTTAAACAATGTGTAACTGTTCAGTTGCATTGCTAAATAGTAAGCTCAGAATGTTTTTGGGAGAAGTATATAATATACTATTCTCCCTGTGTTTCCAGATTACTCATTATATGTTTTTCCAGAGTCACAATTGGACCTATTGCTTTAAATTTAGAGTACTTTGCCAGAAAACATATTGAGTACCGTATAACTGTTTGGAAGTATAAATAACATAGTTTTAAAAATCATTTTATTTTATGTTTCCTGACTTTGCGGACATGTTGTAATATCCTCTGCTAAGGGATGTCAGTTTTGTCCTGTTCTAGACCATCTTTTCTAACCTCAGCTGGTCAGGGCAATTTCCCCAGAGCCAATTCATTTCCTGTTTCAGTTATTTAGGTCATTGTTCCCATGTTATGATTTTTCTTCATAATGACAAAAGAAATAAATAACTCTTACAGATTAAAGAAAAAATACAGGCCAGGTGCAATGGCTCACACCTGTAATCCCAGCACTTTGGAAGGCTGAGCTGGGCGGATCACTTGCAGTCAGAAGTTCGAGACCAGCCTGGCCAACATGGTGAAACCCCGTCTCTACTAAAAATACAAAAATTAGCCGGGCATGGTGGCACACACCTGTGATCCTAGCTACTCTGAAGGCTGAGGCAGAAGAATCGCTTGAACCTGGGAGGCGGAGGTTACAGTGTCACTGCACTCCAGCCTGGGTGACAGAGTGAGACTCCAACTCAAAAAAAAAAAAAAAAGAAAAAAAGAAAAAGAAAAAGAATTTGTCACAAATAAATTTGTAACTATATTAAACAATTACGTAAAAATAAAAAGTGGAATACATAAGGTGATATTGAATTATGCTAAAAATGTATTTGTAATTTAAAATGCAAATTTAGAATTTGAATAAAAGTTCAGTGTAATGGAATATGTTTTTCTAATTCACTTTCCATTTTGTTGTTCAATTTTGTAATTTTAAAATATCAATTTTTTTATCACTTGTTTTACTCAAGTTCCTTGGTGTGTGTGTGATATCAATTACAGTTAGCAATAGTTACAGTTTTGACGAAGAAACAATGGACAGTTTATGAAGTTGTTACTGTCAATTTTTTTCTAAAGCTTGCTACTGCACTCACACACTTATGGGTGGTATTATTTAAGAGTCTTTAATACTCAACAAGTATTAAAAACTGTGAATAGCAAGCCTGACTTTCCTATATAAATGTTTTCATTGGAGAGGTTTGCTTCTCCTCTTTCAGTGTAATAGGAATTCTATCTCCAGGTTTCTTTCTTTTACTTCCATCCAAGAGTTTCAAGTTTACCTGATTCCTACACCCACAAAACCCCCTAGGATGATTTGAAAGGAATGTCTCAACCAAAAAGTATCAAGAAATGTTTATAAACATCATGAAGAGAGTACCTACTCTGTTTTTTACATATTTAATACTCACAATAACTTTACACTGTAGAAATTACAGCCCTCATTTTTCAAAGAAAGGCACACACAACATAACTTAATGAAGGTAAAGAAATGAGCCCAGGGTCACAGCGGTGAGATTCAGATCATTCTGCCTCAGAATGGTTTTATCTACTACTCTTGCTTAAGTCAAGATTTATGTTGTTTCATTTTAAGGCATGGATTTCACAACAATACATTACTAATTTATTTTTAAAAGTGTTATTACTTTTTAATTGAGGTAAAACTGACATACAACTAAATAAACAATTTTTATTTTTTTCCTTGAGACGGAGTGTCGCTCTGTCACCAGGCTGAAGTGCAGTAGTGCGATCGTGGCTCCCTGCAACCTCCGCCTCCTGGGTTCAAGCAATTCTCTTGCCTCAGCCTCCTGAGTAGCTGGGACTACAGGCACGTGCCACCATGCCCAACTAATTTTTATATTTTTAATAGAGATGGGGTTTCACCATGTTGGCCAGGAAGGTCTAGATCTCTTGACCTCGTGATCTGCCCGCCTTGGCCTCCCAAAGTGCTGGGATTACAGGCCTGAGTCACCGTGCCCAGCCAAAATAAACACATTTTAAGTGCTGAATTTTATATTTCTGTACCTGTGTAGCCACCACCTGGATCAAGATACAGATGATTCCAGCATTCCAGAAGTTTCCCCTTATACGCATTCCCAATCAATATCACTTCCCCAAAGACAACCACTATTCTGATGTCTATCACCATAAGTTACTTAAAACGATTTCTGAACTTTGCATAAAGGGGCCCATAAAGTATATAATATCTTGTGTCTGGATTCTTTTGCTCAAGGTATCTTTAAAAAAACTATATTTTAAAAAATGTTAGTTACAACTTATGTTGAATTCAAAGACATTTGATTTACTTTAAAAATGAAAAAAAGTGACTGGGCGCGGTGGCTCATACCTGTAATCTCAGCACTTTGGGAGGCTGAGGCAGGCAGATCACCTAAGGTCAGGAGTTTGAGGCCAGTCTGGCCAACATTGCAAAACCCTGTCTCTACTAAAAAACACAAAAATTAGCTGGGCATGGTGGCGGGCGCCTGTAATCCCAGCTACTCGGGAGGCTGAGGGCGGAGAATCTCTTGAACCTGGAGGCAGAGATTTCAGTGAGCCGAGATCACACCACTGCACTCCAGCCTGGGTGACAGAGTGAGACTCCATCTCAAAACATAAAAAAGTTCATTTAAAATATTTAAATGATTTACATATAAATGTTTAATATTAAAATTTAATCTGTATACTTCAAATTAACATTGCTAGAGGTTACAGAACTGTCTAAACCAAGTTTTGATGAAATATTGTACCACTTACTTCTGAGCACTTAGGTCCTATTTGTGTTTTCACAATCTCTCTCTCTCTCTCTCTCTCTCTCTATATATATATTTTTTTTTTTTTTGAGACGGAGTCTTGCTCTGTTGCCCAGGCTGGAGTGCAGTGACGCGATCTCGGCTCACTGCAAGCTCCGCCTCCTGGGTTTACGCCATTTTCCTGCCTCAGCCTCCCGAGTAGCTGGGACTACAGGCGCCCGCCACCTCGCCCGGCTAATTTTTTGTGTTTTTAGTAGAGACGGGGTTTCACGGTGTTAGCCAGGATGGTTTCGATCTCCTGACCTTGTGATCCGCCCGCCTCGGCCTCCCAAAGTGCTGGGATTACAGGCTTGAGCCACCACGCCCGGCCACAACCAATATATTTTTAAACCCCCCTTATTAATACCAGTTAACTACTAACTATAAACAACATTCTATGATAATGCAAAGAATGCATTTCCTTTGTAAGGAAGCTATTTTTAGATTATAAACTTTTCTTAATTTTTAAGGTTATATAGAAATAAAAGATGCAACTGCATATGTAATTGTGGTTTAATTCCTTGAAAAGACTACTTCCGGCCGGGCGCGGTGGCTCAAGCCTGTAATCCCAGCACTTTGGGAGGCCCAGACGGGCGGATCACGAGGTCAGGAGATCGAGACCATCCTGGTTAACACGGTGAAACCCCGTCTCTACTATAAAATACAAAAAATTAGCCGGGCGAGGTGGCGGG
>NW_012110141.1:5913992-5920230 GCF_000951045.1 Mandrillus leucophaeus | reverse complement strand
CACTACTAAAGAGCTTATCCATCCATCACTTCACAGCCTTTTAGCTGAGATCAAGTGTAGAATTTATCCATCTAACTAAATACCACCTGTACCCCAAAAAACTTATGGAAAAATAAAAAATATATAATAAAAAATTAAAAGACAGAAAAGAATTAAAAAAAAAAAAACAGACCAAGCTAATTCATATTGTTTAGGAGTACAAACATGGATAGTAAAAAAATTAAGACAATAATGATCAAAATTCAGAAGAATAGTACCAACTTTGGGAAGAAAGATGAACCTTTGCTGAGGGAGAGGCTTGCTGGGGTATCCTGATGCTGGCAGTTTCCTCACCTAGGTGTGTAAATGCATGAACTTTCCTCTATAATTACTTATTATAAAAAATGCATAAATTTATTATAAAGTGTATAAATTATATGCACTTTTTCTGTATGTACATTTCACAAGAGAAAAAAGATTCAAATGTGATGAGATACATAAAAATACAAAGAAGAGGGCCAGGAGTGGTGGCTCACGCCTGTAATCCCAGCACTTTGGGAGGCCGAGGCGGGCGGATCATAAGGTCAGGAGATCGAGACCATCCTGGCTAACATGGTGAAACCCTGTCTCTACTAAAAATATAAAAAATTAGCCAGGCGTGGTGGCGGGCGCCTGTAGTCCCAGCTACTCGGGGGGCTGAGGCAGGAGAATGGCGTGAGCCCGGGAGGCAGAGCTTGCAGTGAACTGAGATCAGCCTGGGCAACAGTGAGACTCCGTCTCAAAAAAAAAAAAAAAAAAAAATTACAAAGAAGGGTTGCTATATGCTTGTTAAACATTATTTTGAAAAAACTGCTTTTGCTTTGTAACACTTAAACATAAGTGACGGCTTTTGCTATGAGTCATTTATTTGAGATCATTTATCAAAAGGCACTTACTGACGACCAATTTTTGAGGCAATATAATGTCATCTTATTTTTACATGAGCTAGTTCTTATACAACCATCAATTCTGAATCTTGTTTAGTTTGGTATTAAGTAATATACACAATTTACATTGTTCCTGTATGAAATTTGTCTATTTTTCCATAGCTTTTTCTGATTTCCTCATTAGGATTTCACAGTATCTTTTGGAAAATACTCAAAGCCAAAGGTGGTCAGAATTTCACATTCTTAAATTTACTTTTTTTTTTTTTTTTTGACAGAGTCTCGCTCTGTCACCCAGGCTGGAGTGTAGCCCGTCTTGGCCTCCCAAAGTGCTGGGATTACAGGCGTGAGCCACTGTGCCCAGCCAACTTTTAATACAGTGATATTAATTCATTTGAAGGTCTCCTCCTGTGTCTTCTAAATCAATATCAAAATCTAAATCATCATCACTTTCTTCATTTCTTCTGCAGCTTCTTCTATGGTTGGAACTTAGATTATTTTCAGTATGTTCTATTTTTTCTGTTTCTTTATTCAACCTAAACATGAAAGAAAAAGTTTCTATTTATTTCTCAGGCTTTCATTATTTAATCATGTAGATTGAAAAGACTTTTACTACTACATTTCTTGATTAACAAGAACCTAATGAAGTAAGTATAAAGAAAAAGATCCAACCAGGAGTGGTGGCTCACGCCTGCAATCCCAGCACTTTGGGAGGCTGAGGCAGGCGGATCACCCGAGGTCAGAGGGTCGAAACCGCCTGGCCAACGTGGCGAAACCCTATCTCTACTAAAAATACAAAATTAGCTGGGCGTGGTGGTACAAGCCTGTAATCCCAAGTACTTGGGAGGCTGAGTGAGGCAGGAGAATCGCTTGAACTTGGGAGGCGGAGGTTGCAGTGAGCCGAGATCGTGCCATTGCACTCCAGCCTGGACAACAACAGCGAAACTCTGTCTCAAAAAAAAAAAAAAAAAAAATTCCTTGAACACTAACTCAAGATCCAACCAATTATAACACTATTGTCACTAAAGTAGGCTCAAAAAAATTAATACATGATATCTATTAAAAGAAAAGTTACATAACGCGTAATTCTTTTGTAGTGAATAAGAATTTCACCAATAAATATTTTGCTTTCTTTAAAATATAAAGTTTCACTTTTATTGTAATGATAGAAAAATAATTTTAAAAGTCTATATAAGTTTGACATGCAACTTAAGTCTAAGAGTTATGGATCATCTCTTAAAAGAAATTCATGTGTCAATCACTAAGAGTAAACGTCAAACATAAAAGGAAACACTCACGGAATAACAACGTCTTCTTTCTTTCCACATTTTGCGCAAACTTCAAGTTCACAGGCACACGGTCTACACATTATGTGATAAGAATCCTTCACTGTCTTTTGTAAACATTTAACACTAAAATAAAAAACAAAATGTTCATTTATATTTATTTCAGACTTATTTGGTAAAATAAGAGGATGTGTCTAAATGTATAGTTAAAAAGCCTAACAAGACTGGGTGTGGTGGCTCACACCTGTAATCCCAGCACTTTGGGAGGTCGAGGCAGGCAGATCATGAGGTCAGGAGTTTGAGACCAGCCTGGCCAACATGGCGAAACCCCGTCTCTACTAAAAATACAAAAAATTAGCTGGGCGTGGTGGCTCATGCCTATAATCCCAGCTACTCAGGAGGCTGAGGCAGGAGAATTGCTTGAACCAACCCAGGAGGTGGAGGTCGCAGTTAGCCGACATTGCGCCATTGCACTCCAGTCTGGGAAACAGAGCAAAACTCCATCTCAAAAAAAAAAAGAAAAGACTACTTCCTTAAGAAGTCTTATGTATGAGATTTGGGAAGGTATGATTTTTTTTCAGTAGGTATAATGATTGACAAAATTGTAGGACTCACTAGCATAGAGATGAGTAAGCAATTCCAACATATCCCCTATATTGCATCAGCGTAGCCAGTAAAAATTGTGGAAAATGGTCCTGTAACATTCAGTATTGCTGACAAATCTGAATAACATGAGAGAAAAGAATTCTGTGCCACAATTACAGGGTAATCATTCAATACAGGACTAATGTTACGAGGAAAAGACAAGACCTAGAAAGAGGGGTAAAAGGAAGGGACAAAGATGTGTTAAAAGTTAAGATTGTTATAAATTTCACTTAAGAAAAAAAGTTTAGGATCATGGAATATTTATAACTTTGCATAAATGTGACATCTAACAGTTTTAATTTTACATTATAAAAGTATAATATGTATGAGATCTATCTTATATAAGATTTAGGTCTTACATATATAATCTTGTATACATGGTATATCAATTCTTCTTTTGCAGAATGTACTCAAATATTCTGCATAAGCCTTGATAAGCCTTCATTACTAATGAATCATTTTTTTGATACACTGGTCTTTCTCTTTTTGCCACAGCATATAAGTGCTATAAAATAGGGTTATAAAACTTGCTGAGGTATCAGCTGGGAATGCCTTTGGCTGAAAGTAACAGAATTTCTAAGTAGCAACAGCTTATGCATTAAATGTCTAATTAGACATGTAATTAACATTTTTTTTAACAACAAAAGAAACTTTATTTAAAAACTTTTTTTTTTTTTTTTAAACAGACATGGGTGCTTGAAAAAGCTGTAGACATGTAATTATCTTACAAGAATTCCAGAGGTGGGTGAGTCCAGGGCTTGTTAGTTCAGCAGCTTCACAGTGTCAGGGCTCTGGATCACTGTCTCGGCAGCTCATTTGGTGTTCCCATGATGGCTGCAAGCTCTAGACATCATGTTTCCTCACTATCATATTCAGGTAGAAAAAGCCTGTTAGATAAGTGCTTTCTTCTTGTCAGTGAGGTAAGTCTTTCCCAGATGGCCTCAGCAGATTCCCCTCATATGCTGGCTACTCCTAGTTGCAAGAGAGGCTGTGAAAGAGAAAATGTGACAACGGGGTACTATCTTCTAGTACGTAGAGAAGTAAATAGGCATGGGAATGGCTTTTTGCCATGTGCAGCTAATTGTATTTGTTACAGCTGATGATCAGAATCACCTGAGGAGTTGGAAAAAAAAAATCCTGGGCTCAATTCCAGACCAAACGAACCACAACATCCCAGGAATAAGAATTTTCTTAAAAGCTCCTCATATAAGTTTTATGATCAGAGCTTTGGAACTTCTATAATAAAGCACTGTAATATTTCAGAATATGTGAACGCAGTCTTGATATCCTCCTGCCAGATATCAAGGTGCAGCAAATCAATGCACTACATTAAAGTGATTCATTTCATTAGAACAAAACAAAGCCTTCATCTTATTTCTGTATGTTGAGTTATGATACAAACAGCTTTTGGACTAGAAGGGTTCATTCCTAAAAATACATGCAAAGGAACCAAATATAATAAAGTCTGCTTAAAAAACAAAATCTTTCTTAGCACTAAGGAATGAAATGCAGCCATTAATATATGTCACTAGGTGATGCTCTTTGTTAAATTTTTTTCCTGGTGAAGTCATCTGAGGAATTAGCATTCATTCACATGGGAAAGAATTTATGGTAACTGCAATAAGACTTTAATTGACTCCTTAATCACAAAAGTTAAATAGTCCAGAAAATAAGTTTATATGCAAAAAAGGAAAGCCACAC
Source organism: Mandrillus leucophaeus (assembly GCF_000951045.1). Classification (NCBI taxonomy): domain Eukaryota; kingdom Metazoa; phylum Chordata; class Mammalia; order Primates; family Cercopithecidae; genus Mandrillus; species Mandrillus leucophaeus. Next base: position 5,915,696 of record NW_012110141.1, on the reverse strand, counting down.
AAATTTATGGGCAGAACATTTTTCTTTCTTTTTCTTTTAGACAGAGTTTCACTCTTGTTCCCCAGCCTGGAGTGCAATGGCACCATCTCGGCTCACCACAACCTCCACCTCCTGGGTTCAAGTGATTCTCCTGCCTCAGCCTCTGGACTAGCTGGGATTACAGGGATGTGCCACCCACGCCTGGCTCATTTTGTATTTTTAGTAGAGACGGGGTTTTTCCATGTTGGTCAGGCTGGTCTCGAACTCCCGACCTCAGGTGATCCACCCACCTTGGCCTCCAAAAGTGCTGAGATTACAGGCGTGAGCCACCGCACCCGGCGGGACAGACTATTTCTATCAGTTGGGCTATATGTTTAGAATACTGAGACTTTCAAATTGTGAAGACAGTATTTCTATCCATTTTTGTCTCCCCTTTCTTTTTTTTTGTGACAGAGTCTTGCTCTTGTCACCCAGGCTGGAGTGCAATGGTGAGATCTCAGCTCACTGCAACCTTTGCTTATTGGGTTCAAGCGATTCTCCTGCCTCAGCCTCCCGAGTAGCTGGGATTGCAGGCACCTGCTGCCACGCCTGACTAGTTTTTGTATTTTTAGTAGACATGGGGTTTCACCATGTTGGGCAGGTTGGTCTCAAACTCCTGACCTCAGATGATCTGCCTGCATTGGCCTCCCAAAGTGCTGGGATTACAGGCATGAGCCAACTCACCCAGCCTCCACTTTCTTTAATGTCTTGATAAGATTTTATATTTTTGTTGACAGAGTTCTTGAATATTTTTTGATGTATTCCCAGGTAATATTTTCTGATGTCACTGAAACGTTATCTACGTCTGCACTTTTTTTTTGCTGAAATATTTTTAAGTAAATTAGTATTACATCCTTAAGTATTTCAGTATGGTTTTCTAAAATAACATTCCACTTAAATTATTCCCTAATATCATCTATTATCAAAAGTGAAATAGCCAATAAACACAAAAAGGGGCTCAAGCTTATTTGTAACTAGAAATACAAATTATTAAGACAAAAAAGTCTGATACCAAGTGTTAGAAAGGATGCAGAGCACTGAAATTCTAATCCATTGCTACGAACAAGGGGATAAAATCTCTCTGGAGAAGTTTTGTTTTACATAGTAAAAATGAAGATGCATAGACCCGATTCCCTCTACCACTGCTAGATATATATCTAACAGAAAGGCACAGGTCTACCAAGAGACACATTTAACAATGTTCATGCTAGTATGTTGTAACAGGAAAATTTTGAGATAACTCAAATGTCTCTCAACATGAGAAAAAACAAACTATGGGCCAGATGCAGAGGCTCATGCTTGTAATCCCAGCACTTTGGGAGGCCAAGGCAGGTGGATCACTTAAGGCCAGGAATTCAAGACCACCTGGCCAACATGGTGAAACCTTGTGCAAAATTAGCCAGGCATGGTGGTGCAGGCCTGCAGTCCCTGCTACTTGGGAGGCTAAGGCAGGAGAATCTCTTGAACCTGGGAGGCGGAGGCTGCAGTGAGTCGAGATCATGCCACTGCATTCTACCTGGGAAACAGAGCGAGATTCCGTCTCAAAAAAAAAGAAAAAAAAAGTAAAATAAAAAATAAAATATATGGACTGGTGTGGTGGCTCACGCCTGTAATCCCAGCACTTTGGGAGGCCAAGGCAGGTGGATCACCTGAGGTCAGGAGTTCAAGACCAGCCTGGCCAACATG
>NW_012110141.1:5901168-5912732 GCF_000951045.1 Mandrillus leucophaeus | reverse complement strand
TCATTAGGATTTCACAGTATCTTTTGGAAAATACTCAAAGCCAAAGGTGGTCAGAATTTCACATTCTTAAATTTACTTTTTTTTTTTTTTTTTGAGACAGAGTCTCGCTCTGTCACCCAGGCTGGAGTGTAGCCCGTCTTGGCCTCCCAAAGTGCTGGGATTACAGGCGTGAGCCACTGTGCCCAGCCAACTTTTAATACAGTGATATTAATTCATTTGAAGGTCTCCTCCTGTGTCTTCTAAATCAATATCAAAATCTAAATCATCATCACTTTCTTCATTTCTTCTGCAGCTTCTTCTATGGTTGGAACTTAGATTATTTTCAGTATGTTCTATTTTTTCTGTTTCTTTATTCAACCTAAACATGAAAGAAAAAGTTTCTATTTATTTCTCAGGCTTTCATTATTTAATCATGTAGATTGAAAAGACTTTTACTACTACATTTCTTGATTAACAAGAACCTAATGAAGTAAGTATAAAGAAAAAGATCCAACCAGGAGTGGTGGCTCACGCCTGCAATCCCAGCACTTTGGGAGGCTGAGGCAGGCGGATCACCCGAGGTCAGAGGGTCGAAACCGCCTGGCCAACGTGGCGAAACCCTATCTCTACTAAAAATACAAAATTAGCTGGGCGTGGTGGTACAAGCCTGTAATCCCAAGTACTTGGGAGGCTGAGTGAGGCAGGAGAATCGCTTGAACTTGGGAGGCGGAGGTTGCAGTGAGCCGAGATCGTGCCATTGCACTCCAGCCTGGACAACAACAGCGAAACTCTGTCTCAAAAAAAAAAAAAAAAAAAATTCCTTGAACACTAACTCAAGATCCAACCAATTATAACACTATTGTCACTAAAGTAGGCTCAAAAAAATTAATACATGATATCTATTAAAAGAAAAGTTACATAACACGTAATTCTTTTGTAGTGAATAAGAATTTCACCAATAAATATTTTGCTTTCTTTAAAATATAAAGTTTCACTTTTATTGTAATGATAGAAAAATAATTTTAAAAGTCTATATAAGTTTGACATGCAACTTAAGTCTAAGAGTTATGGATCATCTCTTAAAAGAAATTCATGTGTCAATCACTAAGAGTAAACGTCAAACATAAAAGGAAACACTCACGGAATAACAACGTCTTCTTTCTTTCCACATTTTGCGCAAACTTCAAGTTCACAGGCACACGGTCTACACATTATGTGATAAGAATCCTTCACTGTCTTTTGTAAACATTTAACACTAAAATAAAAAACAAAATGTTCATTTATATTTATTTCAGACTTATTTGGTAAAATAAGAGGATGTGTCTAAATGTATAGTTAAAAAGCCTAACAAGACTGGGTGTGGTGGCTCACACCTGTAATCCCAGCACTTTGGGAGGTCGAGGCAGGCAGATCATGAGGTCAGGAGTTTGAGACCAGCCTGGCCAACATGGCGAAACCCCGTCTCTACTAAAAATACAAAAAATTAGCTGGGCGTGGTGGCTCATGCCTATAATCCCAGCTACTCAGGAGGCTGAGGCAGGAGAATTGCTTGAACCCTGGAGGTGGAGGTTGAAGGAGTCGAGTTCGCGCCACTGCACTCCAACCTGGGTGACAGAGTGAGACACTGTTTCAGAAAAAAAAAAAAAAAAACAACAGCCTAACAATCAAAACTCCTAGATTTCAATTTCAGGTGTTTATCTTATGTCACTCTAAATTAATTATATCGCATTTCTAGATAACAGTTTACAGCTGCAGAATAAAACTGCTGGATTTTTTTTTAAGTGTCATTAAAAATGTGGTAAAACAAGATCAATATACAAAACTCAACTGTATTTCTATGTACTACCAATAAACAATCTATAAAAGAATAAAGGAATAAATTCAATAAAAGAAGTGCAAGACCAATACATTGAAAATTACAAAACATCACTGAAAGAAACTAAAGACCTAACTATATGGAAAGATATCCCATATTTTATATGAAAAGACCTAATATTGTAGGCCAGGAGCAGTGCTCAGGCCTGTAATCCCACCAGTTTGGGAGGCCGAGGTGGGCGGATCACCTGAGATCAGGAGTTCGAGACCAGCCTGGCCAACATGGTGAAACCCCATCTCTACTAAAAATACAAAACTTAGGTGGGTGTGGTGGCGTGCCTGGGAGATAGGCCACTGCACTTCAGCCTGGGCAACAGAGTGAGACTCCATCTCAAAAAAAAAAAAGAGACTTAATATTGAGAATATTGAGAAGATAGCAATACTCCCCAAACTGATCTACAGATTTAACGAACTCTCTATTAAAATTCCAGCTGGCTTTTTTGCAGAAATTGACAAGCTAATCCTAAAGTTCATACAGAAATTCTAGGGACCCAGAATAGGCAAAACAATCTTGAAAAGGAACAATAAAATGGAAAGATTCACATGTATTGATTTCAAAACACACTACAAACCTACAGTAACCCAGACTGTGCAGTACTGACATAATAGATGTATATAGGTGTGCTCTTGCCATTGCTCCATCCATGAAACATACCCTTTTGTAGAAGTAAAATTGCCTTGCTGAGAAAATTTATGTCCGAGTGCTATTTCTTTTGTGGCACTGAAAACTTATTTCTAACAAATGACAAAGCAAGACTCTGTCTCAAAAAACAAAGAATAATGTGAAAATTTTAGTATTAACTCTATGCATATAAACCCAATAACTGTAGAAATGGCCAAGGTTTTGCAAAGAAAGAATATCAAAACTCACTGAAGAAGAAATAGATAAATACTCCTCTATTTATTAAAGAAAAATTTAATCATAACTCTAAAAAAACTCTATTTTTTTTTGGAAAACTCCAGGCCCAAAAGACTTTACTGATAAATTCTATCAAATATTTAAGAAATAATAGTGATCATACACAAATCCTTAAAACAAATAGGAATAAATATTTTTCAACTCATTTGATAAGGCTCTAACATCAAGACAAAAAAAGCAAACAAGAAAACGACAGATGAGTATTTCTAATGAACAAAGATGGAAAAATCCATGACAAAATGTTAGCAAATCAAATCCAGCAATACATAAAAATCTTGCCACACACTTGCTCACTCTCTCGCATGCTCTCTCTCTCTTTTTATATATATATATATATGCACCAAGTAGATTTATCCTGGGAATACAAGGCTGATTCAATATATTCAAAGGCAATAAATTTAATTCACTAAAGCAATGTTCTAAGAAAAACCATAAGATGATGTTAATAGATGTGAAAAAAATGTAACATCCGTTTATAACAACAACTCTCAGTAAACTATCAACTGAAGGAAACATTCTCAACCTAAAAACAGATAACTACAAAGAACCTACAGCTAATTTCATACTTAATGATGAAAGACTGAATACCTTCCCCATAAGATCAGAAACAGGGCAAGAATATCTGCTCTCACCACTCCTTTTCAGCATCATATTGGAGGTCCCAGGCAGTGCAATAGCAGCCAAAAAAAAAAAAAAAGAGAAAGGTCATAGAGATTGGAAAGAAGAAATAAGTGTCTTTATTTAGAAGAAAAAATCATTGTCTATATAGAAAACACCAATGAATCTATTTTTTAAAAGGTACTAGACATAAACAGTGAGTTTAATAAAATCACAATATATAGGATCAGTAAACAAACATAAACTGTATTTTTATGTTTCTAGCAATCACTAATTACTTTTTATAAGAAAAAGCAAAGAAATTATAACAGCCAAAAGAGTTATGAAAATAAAAAATGAGGTTGGAGAATTCTCACTACGTGATTTCAAAACTTATCACAAGGTAGTGATCAAGGCAGTATAGTACTGGTGAAAGGACAGACACACAGATCAATGGAATAAAGACCAGAAATAGACCCACATACATATATGACCAACTGATTTTCAAGATAGTAGAAAGGTAACTGAATAGAGAAAAGACGGTCTTTTCAACAAACAATGCTGGAAAAACTGACTATCCCTAAAATTAACAAGAAATAGAACATAAATTCAAATATAAAATCAAGAATTATACAACTTCTAGAAGAACACATAGGAAGAACTATTTGTGACCCTCAGCTAGGCAAAGATATCTTATCTACAACAACAAAACCATGATCTAGAAAGAATGATTTGTTAGATGGACCCTCATCAGAATAAAAAATGTCTCATCTTCAAAACACACTCTTAAAAGAATGAAAAAAACAAGCCAGAGGTTGGCACAACTTATTAAGTATTTTGAAACATCTTAAAAAACATTTATAAATTCTCCAATCACTACTGGGTATTTTCTCTTATAAGATTCATGGTGAAAAAAAATCAAAATATTTCACCCCAAAATATGCTTCTTTGGCACATTTTGAGATGGCTGTTTAGAGGGCCTGCAAACACAGCCAGCAAAGCTGTCTTCTGTGAGGATGATTTGTATCTGCAGAGGAAATAAAATGAAGTAAACAACAGATATAAACAGGCTTCCTCTGAAGCCCGCCCTTGTCTGGATCTAGGAAAGATCAACTCAGCTCTAAAACTTTACAGGTCTGACAGAAACATTTACCAGAGGCCCTGTGAGGCTACTACCTCTGAAGTTTCATCTGCATCACAAGACTGCCTTTGCCCAGGTTTCTCCTCTCCCCCACTCATAACTGTCTTTCCACAATATCCTGCTTTGCCAAAATCTAATCTTTCTGTAATCTCAAGGTGATACAAAAGTGTTAACCACCTTGCCTCTGCGTTTTTTTTTTTTTATACTCATGACTCCTGTGCACATGTATGCACACAATAAAATTTGTATGCCCTTTTCCCTTGTTAATTTATGTATTTTGTTTTATAGATTTAAATTACCAAACCTTCAGGGGAAAAATTCAAACCTCCCTACAATGGTAAGGAGAAATTTTAAATTCGCCTAAATATAAATTTTTCCAAATTTCCCTCAAAAATGGCTATATTGTATTTTATGAGTTCATTGCTAAGAAAACTTCAGAAAGGTCAAAATAATGATAGTTTTGCCTTCTTTTCATTTCTTTATGCAATACACATGTTAAAAGAAAAACTTCAGCAGAATTACATTTAAAGGAGTTTAATTGAGCAATATATGATTCACGAATCAGGCAGCCCCCAGAATCACAGCAGATTCAGAGAGACTCCAGGCGTGCCTCATGGTCAGAACAAATTTATAGACAAAAAAAGTAAAGTGCAGTACAGAAATAGGAAGGGAGGTACAGAAACAGCTGGGATTGGTTACAGGTTAGTATTTGCCTTATTTGAACACAGTTTGAACATTCAGCAGTGTATGAATGGTTGAAGTATGGCTGCTGGGATTGGCCAAGACTCAGCTATTGTTACAGGTGTCTACTCCTAAGTTAGGCTTTCAATCTTGTCTACCTATTAAATTAGGTTGCAGTTCATGCACAATGACTCAAATATAGATATAGGGAGTCCTTATCAGGCTATCTTTAGTTCACTTTAACAAACACAATTCCCAGAAACAATCATTCAAACAAATCACTCAAACAATTCTGGCCATAAATATACCACAACTAATCATTTTAGTGGAAACTATGGTCAAATAAAAACACAGGTCACCATTGTTTACATGTTTCTTGATAAAGGAGACAATACACTTCTTAAAAATATTACTATTGGGTGGGCACAGTGGTTCATGCCTGTAATCCCAGCACCTTGGGAGGACCAGGCAGGAGAATTGCTTGAGCCCAGGAATTAGAGAACAGCCTTGGCAACATAGAGAGACCCCATCTATACAAAAAACAAAAATTAGCCAGGGTGGGCGTGCACACCACCTACCAGAGTGTAGGAGTTCCAGCTACTCAGAGGCTGAGGTGGGAGGATCACTTTAGCACTGGCAATAAACACCAGTTTGGGAAACTGGAGACCTTGATTCTAGCCCACCCTTGACATGTCCTTGTCATGCTGAGAGACAGGACTAGCTGGATTTCCTAGGCCAACTAAGAATCTCTAAGCCTAGCTGGGCCAACTAAGAATGTCTAAGCCTAGCTGGGATGGGACTTGCAGCTTAGCTCACACCCAACCAATCAGGTAGTAAAGAGAGCTCACTAAAATGCTAATTAGGCAAAAGCAGGAGGTAAAGAAATAGCCAATCATCTATCACCTGAGAGCACAGTGGGAGGGACGATGATCAGGATATAAATCCAGGCATTCCAGCCGGCAAGGGCTACCCTCTTTGGGTCCCCTCCCTTTGTATGGGAGCTCTGTTTTCACTCTATTAAATCTTGCAACTGCACTCTCTTCTGGTCTGTGTTTCTTAGGGCTTGAGCTGAGCTTCTGCGCGTTGTCCACCACTGCTGTTTGCCGCTGTCGCAGACCTGCCACTGACTTCCATCCCTCTGGATCCGGCAGAGCATCTGCTGTGCTCCTGATCCAGGGAGGCGCCCACTGCCACTCCCGATTGGGTTAAAGGCTTGCCATTGTTCCTGCATGGCTAAGTGCCTGGGTTTGTCCTAATTGAGCTGAACACTAGTCACCAGGTTCCATGGTTCTTTTCCATGACCCACAGCTTCTAATAGAGCTATAACACTCACTGTATGGCCCAAGATTTCATTCGTTGGAATCTGTGAGGCCAAGAACCCCAAGTCAGAGAACACAAGGCTTGCCACCATCTTGGAAGTGGCCTGCCACCATCTTGGGAGCTCTGGGAGCAAGGATCCCCCCGGTAACAATGTAATCTCTGAAAGTCACTTTAAGTTCTCTGAGTCTCATTTTTTATAATGGGTACTAAAAGTCCTGGCAGCTTAGCATGAACAAAACAGTAGCATCAAATTATACTAGTAATCACTGTATCATCCCTTCCACAACCCCAGTTAAAAAACAAAAAACCCTTAAGATTTTTTTAAGATACTGTTGTCATAGTAACACAACTTTTTTTTTTTTGAGATGGAGTTTCACTTTTGTCCCCCATGCTGGAGTGCAATGGCGAGATCTCGGCTCACTGCAACCTCTACTTCCCGGGTTCAAGCGATTCTCATGCCTCAGCCTCCTGAGCAGCTGGGATTATAGCCACGCACCACTACACCCAGCTAATGTTTGTATTTGTAGTAGAGACAGGGTTTCACCATGTTGGCCAGGCTGGTCTCGAACTCCTGACCTCAAGTGATCCGCCTGCCTTGGCCTCCCAAAGTGCTAGGATTACAAGCCTGAGCCACTGCGCCCGGCCAGTAACACAACTTTTTATATTGTATGATTAAACATATCAACATCTGGAAAATCTGTTTGAAGGAAGTAAAATTTATCCTCTACCTTCTTAGGGTTTCCCTTTGGGACTGACATAAAATAGATTATTACTTGCTAGAAATAAAAGACTTTACGTGATTGCAACTCTTCTGGCACTGCCTTCATTTCCTGGTTATTACACTTTAACCTTTAACATAATTCAGTTCCTGCTGTACTCTCATGTATGTGATGACGAGGTACTTTCGTAAACAGTGAGCCACAGTACTCCACCCTTGGTGTACAAAACAGAAACACAACATTGCTGAAGTTACATAAAGTCTTATTCTCCTGCAATGGCTCTAAGTAATCTGTACTCAACATAGCAAGATCATAAAACTTTACTATGGGATTACATGATATGCTACTTAGAGAATGCTTTTAAGGAAACAATATCCCCAAATTCTAAGTACCTCGAGTATAAGAAGTTATTACACAATTCACTTCCTTATGTCCCTAGATTACAAGTTTGAAAGTAAATGAAGAGGTATACAAAGTATACTACCTTGTCTTAATGTAGTAGACAAGTAGATTACAATACTTCTTAGTTTTATTCTTTGAGACAGGGTCTCACTCTGTCGCCCAGGCTGGAGTACAGTAGTACAATCACAGCTCATTGAGGCCTCAACTTCCCAGGCCTGAGCAAACCTCACACCTAGGCCTCCAGAATAGCTGGAACTATAGGAGCAGTCACCACGTCCAGCTATTTTTTTTCTATTTTTTGTAGTGACAGGGTCTCACTATGTTGCCCAAGTTGGTCTAGCACTTTTGGGCTCAAGGCATCCTCTAGCCTTGGCCTCCCAAAGTACTGGGTTTACAGCCAATAATTCATAACAGGTACAAAATATTTACCTCTGACCAAGTGTAGTTTAGGAAAAATAAAAAATAAAAATTGTTCAATACTTTAGGGCAGCCAATTTTAAATCAAAGCATGAACCGGAGTCTTCGTGAACTGGAGAGGCATTGACGGAAGTAATAAAAGCTCTCTACTGCTTTCACTTTAAAGACAGTAAGACCATGGTTGTGGGCAACAGTAAAGCCACAGTTTACAGTTATTTTATACTATAATGTGATACAAAGAACTATCAATGACTAAAACTCCACTCTAGGACATTTTAATACTCTTGGAATGTGGTGACACAATTTTTTTTTTTTTTTTTTTTTTAGGCGGAGTCTCGCTTTGTTGCCTAGGCTGGAGTGCAGTGACGCAATCTCAGCTCACCATAACCTCCACCTCCCAGGTTCAAGCGATTCTCCTGCCTCAGCCTCCTGAGTAGCTGGGACTACAGGCACATGCCACCATGCCCAGCTAATTTTTGTATTTTTAGTAGAGATGGGGTTTCACTATGTTGACCAGACTGGTCTCGAGCTTCTGACCTCATGATCCACCCGCCTCGGCCTCCCAAAGTGCTGGGATTACAGGCGTGAGTCACTGCACCTGGCCGTGGTGACACAATTTTCAAATCACTAATTAACCTTCAGAGCCTCAGCCTATTATAAGAAATGCTGGAGGCCAGGCGTGGTGACTCACACCTGTAATCCCAGCACTTTGGGAGACCGAGGCGGGCGGATCACCTGAGGTCAGGAGTTTGAGACCAGCCTGATCAACATGGAGAAATTCCATCTCTACTGAAAATACACAAATAGCCGGGCGTGGTGGTATATGCCTGTAAACCCAGCTACTTGGGAGGCTGAGGCAGGAGAATCACTGGATCCTGGGAGGCAGAAGTTGTGGTGAGGCGAGATTGCGCCACCGCACTCCAGCTTGGGCAACAAGAGAAAAATTCCGTCTGAAAAAAAAAAAAAAAATGCTGAAACTGAAAAACGGCCGATGTGTATTGCCACACTGGTAAACATGAAGGAACAGATAGATATGTAGAATATGGCCGGGTGTGGTGGCTTGCGCCTGTATCCCAGCACTTTGTGGCAGATCACTTGAGGTCAGGAGTTCGAGACCAGCCTGGCCAACATGATGAAACCCCATCTCTACTAAAAACACAAAAATTAGCCAGGCATGGTGGCAGGCGCCTGAATCCCAGCTACTCGGGAGGCTGAGGCAGAGGTTGCAGTCAGCCAAGATCACGCCACTGCCCTCCAGCCTGGGTGACAGAGAGGGACTCTGTCTCAAAAAAAAAAAAAAAAACAAAAAAGACCTATAAAATGTAACTTTACTTTTGTTTGATAAAAGAACAAAAATAACCCAGTTTTTAAAAACTAGAAATCCAGACCCTAAGCCAGCTTTCCTAGTTTTCTTTTCATTTCATGTATATTCAAAATAGACCAAAACTTCCTTTTGATAGGCAACTTTGATTACTGTTCATGGATCACCAAAAGTTATGCAATGAGAAAAAAAAAGTAACAAGAGCAAATGAATGAAGAAATGATAATTTATGTGGAACCAAAAAACAGGACATACAAAGACTGCCCGGGATTATTTGTATTGTCTATGAAAGTCAAAGGGATTCTTGTTGATTTTCCCTCCATTCCCTGGTCCCTCCTCACAGGGTTTCCTATAAACATTATTCATTCCACTCTTCTACCTTTAAGTCTTTTCTAGACCTGTTTCTCCTGGTTTCACTTTATTCTTCTGCAGTCTTACCTTGTGTCCTCTGCGTCTCTTTCTCCTTTTACTCACACCTAGCACTTTTTGCAACCTGCCGAGTTATCTGTGGAGTCTCTCTCTAAACAGATGGTAAATTCCTGGCTGTCACAGATTCATTTGCTGTCTTCTTTTGACATACAACACAGTGTCTTGTATATTGAGGATGCCATTTAAAATAATTGTAAATTGAACCGTTTCCTATCTGTCGTCTTTAACAATTTTGTTTTTGCTCAGAAATTAAGAGCTCTGTTTGGAATAGTATTCCCCAATATAACCATGGACTCTTCCTAGAGACAATTTTGTTCTTAATACAACTAGTGAATTATAGTAAATTATCTTTCACATCCAGTCCAGCTTCTTGGTTCTTGCAGGTTACAGCAGACCTGGTTACACGAGACAAGGTGTTCTAACAGGTATTATCTTCATTCCATAAAGGAAAACTCTACTTAGTTAGGGAACTGACATTAAAATAAAAGCCAGCAATAAGATTATGAAACTTTAAAAAATGTAGATGCTCGTTTTGAATATACTGTTTACTAGCTGTGTACAGGGTAAGACACCTAAGTTTTCTAAGGCCACCTCCTTATCTGTTCTTGTTACCTCTACAGGGTTGTTATTAGAATCCAACATAAGTGAGAGGTTTGAAAATGTTAAATTTGGCCAGGTGGCTCATGCCTGTAATCCCAGCACTTTGGGAGGCCGAGGCAGGCGGATCATCTGAGGTTGGGAGTTCGAGACCAGCTTGACCAACAGGAGAATCTCTGTCTCTACTAAAAATACAAAATTAGCCAGGCATGGTGGTGCATGCCTGTAATCCCAGCTACTCGGGAGGCTGAGGCAGGAGAATCATTTGAACCTGGGAGGCAGAGTTTGCGGTGAGCCGAGATCGCGCCATTGCACTCCAGCCTGGGCAACAAGAGTGAAACTCTGTCCCAAAAAAGAAAAAAAAAAAAAAAAAGAAGAAGAAAATGTTAAATTTAAAATAAATATCGTATTTGTCCACTCTGAACTCAAATTCCGGGGTTAAAATATATAATATATATGATGTGGCAGCCACTGGCTTTTGGCCCCTTAAATTTTGGTTAAAAATAATTGACAAGAGGTGGATTGACTCATAGGAGAAAAGGCTATAAATTTACTTAATGTGCATACACAGGAGCTTTCAGAATGAAGATCCAACTTCTCAATAGTTACAGAAACTTTATACCATCTTGAGGTTACAGAAAGAATGGGGGCTTAGATTCTGGTAAAACTGAGCAGGGAGGAGGTTTGGCCATCAAAGGTGGCCTGGTTATGTAGAGGAGCCTCCCTCAGAGAGACTTTTAAAGGTGTCCTGCTCTCAATCTCTCCTGGATCTGGGGAAAGAAAGAGAAAGGGGAGGGGGCATGACTGTATTAATGGAGATTCTATACAGATACAAATTTTCCCCACTTAAGACAGATTTGCAAGGCCACTTCTGTCAGGATGGTAAAGTGGCAGCCATTTCAAAATACGTCAAATAAATATATTTTGAGGGTAAAATATTTTAATTACTGGCCAGGCATGGTGGCTCACGCCTGTAATCCCAGCACTTTGGGAGGCCAAGGTGGGCAGATCACCTGAGGTCAAGAGTTCGAGACCAGCCTGACCAACATGTAGAAACCTCTTCTCTACTAAAAATACAAAATTAGCCAGGCGTGTTGGCACATGCCTGCAATCCCAGCTACTCGGGAGGCTGAGGTGGGAGAATGGCTTGAACCCGGGAGGCAGAGG
>NW_012110141.1:5897105-5899128 GCF_000951045.1 Mandrillus leucophaeus | reverse complement strand
AAAAAAAAAAAAGAAAAGCTTTTGTGTTCCCCTTCCTATTACCAATTGTGATACCCAATGCTTATTAGCATGTAAACAGTTGTTTTATTAGAAGATTCTACAATAAGGCATATAATGTTCAGATATCCTGAAATAAACATATTCTTTAAAGAAGAAAAAATATGCAAAAATTCTTTCATAGTAATGCATTAAAAAAAATCCATTTACTTTTCCTTTTCATTGACTACAAATTTATTTATTTGTAAAATAAATGGATTTGTATCCATTTATTTTTCTTTTTCGTTGACTATAAACATATCAAAATGGAGGCAAGTCAAAGTGTTTAAAACATATGGACTACAAAAATTAGCCATTTAAATCATGGATCTCCATTCAGATGCCACAAATTCAGATTACATGGAGATCAAGGACTCAGTTTGTACTGATCACTGCATATAGCATACATTATTCCTCAGGTACCTAGTTTGGCCTAAAGGTTTCTCTCTATATACTGAACTGTAAGATAACTTGATGTGTAAACTGTAACCTACTACTGTAACAGTAACCAAGTCTCGGCCAACCACAGTCAGCCAACTTTTCAAAGTAGGTTCAAATAAGGCAAATGCCAAGCTGTAACCAATCCAGCTGTTTATGTACTTCAGTTTTCTGTAAGGTCATTTTCCTTTTTCTGTCCAAAAACGTTATTGAAGTACAGGGAAGCCCTGGAAGTTGCTCTGAAACAACTCTGGTTCTGGGGGCTGCCTGATTCTTCAATCATTCTTTGCGCAATTAAACTCTGCTAAATCTAATTTGTCTAAAGTTGTTTTTCTTTGTTTTTTTTTTTTTTTTAAACATAACCTATCTAAATTGTGATTACAACTAGTTTAAGGAGACTCTGATTTCCCTGAGTGCTTGCTCAATGAACAAATATAAGTAATGAATGCCAATTGATAGACACATACAATAAGACAATGCCAAGAACTGAGTGCAAGAAACTATCACGAATTTAACCATAAACTGGCCAATGTATCTCTCTGTTCACTAATTTATTTTCATTGAAAGATGAGGACAGTGATACTCTATTAAGCAACATTTTAGGGGTATAGAAATTCTTCCCTTTAAAAATAGAGGCTAAAAACAGGAAAGGGGTTGGTTAATAAAATACTATCTCTAACGTCTTGGTTTGGCTAATTTAGTTATAAGAAAGCTAGGGAGCAAGCACATGGTTAGGAAGGCAGCCTTATTGTGGCATAACTATCAGAGGTGTGTGAACCAGAGCAACTCCATCTTGAATAGGAGCTGGGTAGAATGAGGCTGAGACCTACTAGGCTGCTTTCCCAGATGGTTATTAAGGCATTCTAAGTCACAGAATAAGACAGGAGATTAGCACAAAGTAGAGGTCATAAAGACCTTGCTGATAAAACAGGCTGCAGTAAAGAAGCTGGCTAAAACCCACCAAAACCAAGATGGCCACTAGAATGTCCTCTGGTTATCCTCACTGCTACAGTCCCACCAGCACCATTACAGTTTACAAACGCCATGGCAATGTCGAGAAGCTACCCTACATGGTCTAAAAAGGAGAGACATGAATAATCCACCCCTTGTTTAGCATATCAAGAAATAACCATAAAAATGGGCAACCAGCAGCCCTCGGCGCTGCTCTGTCTATGGAGTAGCCATTCTTTTATTCTTCTACTTTCTTAATAAACTTGCTTTCACTAGATCCAAGAACCCTCTCTTGGGGTCTGAATTGGGACCCCTGTCCTGTAACATAACCTATTTGGCAACATTTCAGTCTTCCATCTCATTTTCTCCCAAACAGCAACACCTTTTTCCCTACGGTCTAGAGGACCCCCTCCCCCTGACCAACCAATCCTCCCAGCCAACTCTCACATTATAGTAGACATGTAAAAGCAGAACTTCTCTGGTGACAAAGCTCTCTCAGCCTCCTGCTGCTGGAGTCCCACCCATCACCACTGGAGCTCATGACTCAACTTATGTAAAATATGCTTTTTTTTTTTTGAGCTGGGGTCTTGCTCTGTTA
>NW_012110141.1:5893160-5894870 GCF_000951045.1 Mandrillus leucophaeus | reverse complement strand
ACACACACACACACACATTTTAATTACCTTCAATGACCTCCTCAGACAGGCCAGCATGAAGTATTTGGGATCTTTTCCTTTCGTTTTACCCTATTTCCCCAAACCACACCAGCTTCCTGAACATTCTCTGAAGAATTCCAGCAATAATACTCAAAATTCCCACCAATAGAATATGATTTCTAGTTTCAAGGGATTTCGTAAGTGTTCTGGTTTCAACCTTTTACACTTAAAATTCCACTAGAAAGGATACATCATTCAGACCTTAAATAGTACAAAGACTGCACTTCTAAAATACCAGTAAAGGTTCTATAATACTGAAGTTACTTCTACATCCCAATTCTTACCAATAACTATTTTATTGATCTAAAACATATTCTCTGCAGTGCCATTCCTAATCCGTATTTGTGGAAGTGATGCTGTATCATGACTCATGGTGGGAAAAACATACACAACTGCGGGGGTTTTCTCAGCTATTTATAGTAGATCTTTACCATGTTTATGAGGAATGGGGAGGAAGGAGAGAGAAAAGACCTGAACTACTGTTGAAGTATTTACTACCTTTTAATTGTGCTTGGATTCTGGAAAATGGCATTTGTTTTTTGACTATCTTCATCTTAATAACCTCTGCCATCACAAACTTAGCTGATTTTTTAAATAAACTACACATAGGTACACACACATCTAAAGAGAGGAACAGGCTAACAATGAAGGTTTAATCATTTAATATATCTTTCTCCTGTTGTATTTCAGAACTAATTTTCCTTCCTAATTTATTATGTTCTTTGCAGCAGTAAGTAATCAGTTTTTCACTGGGTAATATGATATTTAATAATTACTTATTTCAATGACATTGATTGAGATTTCACCTGGAGTTTGTTACAAAATTTAACTCAATGCTTAAAAATACAAATTCTTCTCTCTTAGCCAATAAATCTTTAAAATCTAATGAATACAACTGATATGAACTTCATCTTCTATTTCCACCTAGTCTGATACCCTAAATTAATAACAAAAATAATGGGTGAAATTTGGGGCAGGATGTGAAGGGGCTTGATAATCTATCAACTGGATAAACAATCACATTGCTAGGTTAGTTTAAGTGGCAAACATAAAACTATAGAAAGCCAGTCTTGGCCAGTGCTGTATGTAGCTCATGACTATAATCCTAGCACTTTGGGAGGCCAAGGTGGGCAAAGGTCAGGAGTTCGAGACCAGCCTGGCCAACATGGTGAAAACCCGTCTCTACTTAAAAAAAAAAAGTCAGTCTTCAGGGAATAAACACATAAATTAAACACTCAATTTTAACCAAGACCTTTTACATTCTATACTGTTTCTCCTTGTCATATATCCTATTATGAAGGCACTCAACTTTGTTCATTTCTCTTTAGCTATTTCTCTTTAGAAAATATCACCAAGTCAAAGACATCTCTGGCTATGACCCTAGTATAGACTAAGAATCCCTTATCTAAAATATTTGGGATGAGAAGTGTTTACCCTTCTTTTTTTTTCCTCCAGGTTTTGGAATATTTGCTAATACTAATAGTTAAGCATCCCAAATCCAAAAATCTGAAGTCTGAAATGCTCCTATGAGCATATCCTTCGAGCATTATGTTGGCACTCAAAAAGTTTCAGATTTTAGGACATTTTGGATTTGGAATTTGGGACGCTCAAACTGTATTATAAAATATAAAGTTTTTGTGGGCCGGGTGC
>NW_012110141.1:5881108-5890775 GCF_000951045.1 Mandrillus leucophaeus | reverse complement strand
CATGCCTGGCTAATTTTTAAAATTATTTGTAGAGATGATGTCTCGCTATGTTGCCCAGGCTAGTCTCAAACTCCTAGAATCAAGTGATCCTCCTGCCTTAGCTTCTCAAAGTGCTGGGATTACAGGTGTGAGTGACTGTGCCTGCCTCCCTCCCCCACTTTTTTTTTAAACCACTGGTTTAGTCAACTCTGAACCCACAGAGGTATTTGAGTAGAGGTGAGATGAGATGCAAAAGAGAGAGGAGAATTTACTTATTGAATGCAATGGAGTATGAATACGTAAGGGGTACACTTGGGCCATCAGTGGGAATAAAAGTTGAGAGGCAATAAATCTGGAGGGGTTCAATACCTGGATGTGAGGGCCAGAAGAGTGACTCTGTTCAATTAAAATATTCAATGAAAAGGAAAGTTTTTTAAGGAATAAAGCATCCTCATGACATGAAACTCTCAGGCCAGACATCTCTAGAGTAATGCTGGTTCCAAGGCAGGTTATATTAGCTCTTTCCTCCTTCACTTGAAATATTTTTATGATAAAATCTACTTTCAATGAACATTTATCACACAGCAAGTAAGGTCTGGGCTCCCTTCTCCCCATTTAGGGCAGTTCTGTTTTAGCCTGTTGTATTCATGGGACTCCTGGATAAGTGTTTTATTAAAGAATTTGACAGCTGAAAAGTCTGAAAACCACTGAACTAAGATACAGGATGTTTCAGTGCCTTGGTTTTGTGGGTATCTATCTATTCGGTACAGAGCAAGGCTTCTCAACCAAGACACTCTTGACATGTTGAGCTGGATATTTTTTTATTGTGGTGGGCTATCCTGTGAACTGTGGGATGTTTAGCAGCATACCTGGTCTCTTTACACTATGTGTCAGTAGCACCCTTCCTGGGGGACAAACTCCATCCTCAAGCCACCTCCTTATTTGAGAACCACTGATGTAAAGAATTCACAGGTCCAGTTCCAAACTCAGACCCCGATCTGTTTGAGGACTGTGCTGTTTTATACCAGCTTCTCCTTTCTTTTCTACTGCTATGGCAAGGTTAAACATGGGCTAACGTTATAATGCTGGTGATTTTTTTTTTTTTTTAATAGATAGAAAAGAAAATAAGCAGGCTTGAGATTCTCACATAAATGGGGGTATTTGCCTACCACGTTTCTAAATTAATAGGAGAAAAGGTTGCTTGGTTAGCTGAAATAAAAGTCAAAAAAGGTTTCTAAGTACCAGCATAGGCATTTCAGGGCCTGAAAGCAAAATCTATTTGTCTTTCCACAGGTATATGTCTTAAAAAATAAAAGCAGGCTGGGCTGGGTGCAGTGGCTCATGCCTGTAATCCCAGTACTTTGGGAGGCTGAGGTGGGCGGATCACGAGGTCATGAGATCCAGACCATCCTGGCTAACACGGTGAAACCCTGTCTCTACTAAAAACACAAAAAAATTTAGCCGGGTGTGGTGGCAAGCGCCTATAGTCCCAGCTACTCAGGCTGAAGCAGGAGAATGGTGTGAACCCAGGAAGCGGAGCTTGCAGCGAGCTGAGATTGTGCCACTGCACTCCAGCCTGGGCGACAGAGCAAGATTCCGTCTCAAAAAATAAAAAAATAAAAAATAAAAAAAAAAAGCAGGGTGGCCCTCAGCAGGATATGTGATACTCAACAGCAGACAACATCCATAAACAAGATAGGTGACATTTGTAAAAATTAACGAAGCATTAGGTCCGGGTGAAGAGGAGAAAAGGACTTTTTGAATTGAATAATACAATGCTGAAAAATCACTGAGAGAAAAGGAAAACATGGCTTTGGAATCCAATCAATTTGCATTTGAATCTTACCTCCATCTGCTTTACTTTTGTCTTGGGTAAGAAGTATAATCCTTCTGAGCCCAGAATAAAGAAAAGAAATAATTTTATCTGGCCCTGCACTGCTTGAGGAAAGGGACAAAATCTTTTAAACATTTATATTTCTAGTACCTGGAAAAATAGATAAATGTCTATAATGACTTTTAAATATAAAAATATCAAGATTCCTTCCTTAAGATGTATACAAATTATTTAATATATTTTTACATTTATTTTTTTCATAGGTAATATTGACTAGGATTGTTTTATATTTATAAGATCTCTTGTTTCTCCAATAATTCAGCTCCATATCGAGATTATTTACAGTGTTCATGAGTGACCTGGGATTGACCAGGAATGGTAATGAACAGTTTTCATTTATTTTGGGGTTCTTTTTCAAAAGTAAAAAACAAGGCACTTGAAAAATAAAACTTTATACAAAAAGATTTAGACTTTTCCTGAACCCTAGTTCTTACATATATGAATAATCTTAAAGTCTGAATCCTCTTATTCAGGTCTAACAATACTAACGCCATTCTGTGTCAAGGGAGATGTTGACAGCACATTGCAGCCCTCCCCCAGGGAGCAGTAGGTAGTGGCCTTAAGAAATGGGTGGGGGGATCCTGGTACAGATTGTGCTGACTTCTAATTAAGGGTGGCGGTTGGTCTTGGTGCTTTTATCTTTAGGAGCTTATCACTTTATTTCTATAAAGACCTAAAGCTTTGAGTAGTCAGAGATATTTATCTCATTACGTCAAAGGACAGTACCAGTGTCACACTGTTTATATATTGCTGATAAGTGAGATGCTTTTTATCCCCTTTCATAGCCATCATCCTATCCTCCTCCAGTACATACATAATTTTCAATTCATCTCTCTTCCAACTTAAGTTAGGACATCTATTCTTTTCTAAAAAGTCTCTGGAGATGGTCCAGGATTGTATTCAGTAACTGAGAGAAAATTCCATAAAGAGCATGTTTATAAAAATACTGCAGCATGTCACCTTACCGCAAAAAGAAAAAGAGAAACGTGAAATATTCTGTCAGCTACAAACGCAGTATAATTTTTGTTTCACATGGTTGAAACAGGTAAGTTTGAAGAGTTTAGATGTCAAACTCTTTTTCTTTGATTTAACTTTTGGCATCGGATCCCATGAACAAATGGAAATTTGCTAATTAACGTGTGGTTTTTGGTGATTCACAATATAAACAAATGGGAGAATAAGTTTTAATTTTCCCAATAGCCAGGATATTATTACTTCTAAAAGAAATGTCACTTATAAAAAGCCCCATCATACCCTATATTTTATGTTGTGCAGAACTTTTCTTTATCTACATCAATTAGTTACATAATTTGTGGCAACAGACAGACGCATGAAACAATATTCAACATTTTAACTGATGGAAATACTCAGCATGCCAGAAAAATAAATCTTTATACAAAAGAGATATCCAAGGCCAGACATGGTGGCTCATGCCTGTAACTCCAGCACTTTGGGAAGCTGAGGCGGGAGGATCACGAGGTCAGGAGTTTGAGATCAGCCTGGCCAACATAGTGAAACTGTCTCTACTAAAAATACAAAAATTAGCCGGGCACAGTGGCATGTGCATGCCTGTAGTCCCAGCTACTCTGGAGGCTGAGGCAGGAGAATTGCTTGAACCCAGGAGGCGGAGGCTGCAGTAAGCCAAGACCACACCATTGCATTCCAACCTGGGCAACAGAGTGAGACTCTGTCTCAAAAAAACAAAAACAAAACCAAAGACAAAAGATATATCCAGTAAAATTCATATACAAACCCTAACAAATGACAAATTTAATTCATAAGTGATTAGCTTGAACACAACATTAAACATTTTAAGACAAGTAATGCTGCCATCAGCATCAGCAATGGATTCAAATCCCTTACAATGTTGGCCAAGTCTTAATACACAGAGAAAGTAAAGTGAATGAATATAAGTGAGTTTTACTTTCTATAACACTCTCAATCCTGGATTGGAGTCTGAAAGCTCGAATTTCCAATATGTCTAATGTGCCATGTGTTCAGGACCATCTGAAATACATGATGTTCTAGTCCAGGCAAGTAACGCCCTAAGTAATATGTTCAGACTGATGGGATTCAGAACACACTACCCCAAAATATGGTGCCTTGGCATATTTAGTATTTTGAGCTGAAGAAATGTGACAAATAGCAAATGTAGGAAGGACTCTCTGATCCACCCCTGAAGTAGGCCATAAGACCCTAATATGAGAGGTGCGCTTCCTATACCTAGAGGAAAGGACCATGCTTATCTCTAAAAACGGAGGAACAGTAAGAGGAATCTGAATGAACAAGCCCTGCTTTTAGTTTACTACGCTTAGCTCATACCCCTTTGTTTTTGTTCCCTATCACATTTTCCCCATGATTTTCCACTCCTCATCAAACTTAGCATAAAAACACACAGGTTTACCCTTTCTTTGGGTCTTTGTTTTCTTATGAAGGCTTTGGTGTCACAAAAAGCTTACATTAAATAAATCTGTGTATTTTTCTCTTGTTAATCTGGTTTTTGTTACAAAGCCAAGGGTGAGAACTTAGACTGGTAGAAGGAAAGGACCTTTTTCCTCCTCTACAAGATCTTGTTTTAATGTCATGAGAAAAAAACAAAATACGTAAGTTCAGAAGTTCTCCAGCAAACTATAGCATCTGGAAAATTTACAATAACTGATGTGATCTTTTACACACTGACACATTCAAAATGAAGATAAACATATAGGATTTAGCACATATTAAAGGTAAGGGATTTAAATACTGATGATGGATAAGGCAGGAATGTTTTAAAATCATTTCCTTTGTTACACAGCGCTAATCTATTAAAATGCTATGACTACATAAATGTTGTTTATTGCCTATACTTCAAATTCTTTTAGGAAACAACACTATAAAGAGAAAATGGAGATGGATGATGAAATCTTAAAATACCTTTATAGGAATAAAAACTTGTTGAAAATATTCAGAAAGCTACAAATCTTGTATGAGGACTATTAACTAAAACTACACGATTTATTTTGCAATCAACATCTAATTACTGTAGCAGAGAACACAATTAATTCATTCATGGAAGTCTAAAATTGGGTAATGCAAATAGTTGCCAAATTTTCTTACTGCTAATTTGGGCCACTAAGCATAAAACTCATCAGACTTGTTTAAAAGTGTTTTCTTTTGGGAGGAAATGTAGAGAACAGGAAGAAAAGACTAAAAGGAGCAAGAAGCTGGTAAAACTATTTAAAAGGGGGGGGTGGCTCATGCCTGTAATCCCAGCACTTTCGGAGGCTGAGGTGGGTGGATCACTTGAGGTCAGGAGTTCGAGACCGGCCTGGCCAGCACGGTGAAATCTTGTCTCTACCAAAAAACAAAAATTAGCCAGGCATGGTGGCATGTACCTGTAGTCCCAGCTACTCAGGAGGCTGAGGTAGGAGAATTGCTTGAACCTGGGAGGCGGAGGTTGCAGTGATCTAAGATTATGTCACTGCACTCCAGCCTAGGCAACAGTGAGACCCTATATCTCAAAATAAATAAATAAATAAATAAATAAATAAATAAATAAAATAAAAGGGGGGTCAACTATACCTGTAATAAATACTAGACTGCTCCAAAATGGGGCACAGAAAAAAAATCTAAAAAGCTTAAGATAGTTTATCCTTCCTTGACACTTTTGCCTTTCAGTGTTTAAATATTTTGAAATAAACAAATTATTTTATATCTTGAGTTTTAGACTTGCAAAAGGCTGACGTAATTTTTTAGTAGATATAAACAAAGGTCATATTATATCTATTATTTAGACTGATTTTCTAAATTGTAAGCAAAATTTTTTCCCATAAAGGAAGGAAGAATGCATTCAAAGAAGATGAAACTATTGAATAGTCAGAAAAATAAGGCAACAGTGAGCAAACATTGTCCAAATAGCTACTATGCAGATTACCAAATTAAATCTTATAATGTAAAAGGAACAATACTAATTTTTATTTAAGATAATCACTTTGCTCTTTCATGCAGCAATTACTCTCCAATATTGTCCTTACACAGCTGACCTGAAGGATGTCAGGGAGCTGTAGAGGATGCACAGAAGGCTGAATTATACAAGAGTTAAGGCTGGGCGTGGTGGCTCATGCCTATAATCCCAGCACTTTGGGAGGCCTAGGTAGGCAGATCACCTGAGGTCAGGAGTTTGAGGCCAGCCTGGCCAACATGGCGAAATCCCCGCCTCTACTAAAAATACAAAAAAATTAGCCAGGCGTGATGGCGGGCGCCTGTAATGCCAGCTACTCAGGAGGCTGAGGCAGGAGAATCGCTTAAACCCGGGAGGCAGAGGTTGCAGTGAGCTGAAATTACACCAGTGCACTCCAGCCTGGGTGACAAGAGCAAAACTCCATCACAAAAAAGAAAAAGAAGAAAAAAAAAAAAAAAGGAGTTAGGGATGGAAGGATCAGAAACAAAATCTACTATCTTTTCATTTAGACCTCTATTCCCAAAGAAATAATATTAGAAGTTATCAATCTAGTGATTCACTTAAAATATTTAACCTCAGCCATTTCTGTAATCTTTATGAGTTGAATTAAAAGGTCTAAAGGTCTGATCTGTTTTAAGAACTGATAATCTACGGTGCATAGTATTACCTTATCAGTGGGAGACAGAATTGTAGAAAACAAATACTCTCTTCTCAGCCCTAACCCACCTTTCATGAAAAAGTTCTATAAAAATGATGCATATTTATGAAAGAATGGGGCAGGAAATGAATTTACTTTTTAAATCTGTCTGCCTTCACAAACCAAGATTCTGCACACAAGATGAAATTCTACAGGGCAGAATGGAATTTTTTCTGTCTTTACTTTAACATTTGGACACAATTTTGAAAAGCAGGAAATGAAACAATAAACTATGATACATATACTACGAAGTAAGGTAATGAAGAATCTTAACTCACCATTTTTTAGGTTTTGTTAATGGTTTGTATTTGCTGTATTTTACACGCCACTCAAGAACTTCTTTACAGCGCTGACATACTCCATCATGAAGTTTTGCATTAATTTTCTTAAAAACAAACAGAAAGACAAATTGAGAATTTCATGTGTGAGCCAGCATTGCAAATCCCACAAAAGAATATATGAGATGTTAAGTTTTAAAATATAACTGAACCTTAATCTGCATAACAATTTATGATATATTATGTATTTTTATGTGTATTACTCAATTTGTTATTTTTTTTTAACAAAGGCAATGGTTCTTTTTTTTTTTTTTTTTTTGAGACAGTCTCACTCTGTCACCCAGGCTGGAATGCAGTGGCACAATTTTGGCTCACTGCAACCTCCACCTCCCAGGGCTCAAGCGATTCTCCTGCCTCAGCCTCCTGAGTAGCTAGGATTACAGGCACGCGCCACCATGCCCAGCTAATTTTTTGTATTTTGGTAGAGACAGGCTTTCACTATGTTGCCCAGGGTGGTTTTGAACTCCTGAGCTCAAATGATACACCCGCCTAGGCCTCACAAAGTGCGCGTATTACAGGTGTGAGTCACTGGGCCCAGCCCTCATCTAGAAAATTTTTAACCTTCCCATTGATTCTGATGTATACATATGTCAAAACTCAAACTGCACAGTTAA
This sequence comes from Mandrillus leucophaeus, assembly GCF_000951045.1. Taxonomy (NCBI): domain Eukaryota; kingdom Metazoa; phylum Chordata; class Mammalia; order Primates; family Cercopithecidae; genus Mandrillus; species Mandrillus leucophaeus. The sequence continues at coordinate 5,883,313 of NW_012110141.1, read as the reverse complement.
GATATGTGTATTACATAGTATGTAAGTTATATTTCAAAAAAAACATAATAATAAAAAAGAAAAGCTTGCTCATATTTGAAGACTACCATTTCAACAATTCAAATCCTCCCAGTGAGTTGGAATTAAACTGAGAAATTGGGCTGTCCTGAATTGACAGTTTGTTGAAGAGAACAGAGACTGAAATTTGAGGAAGGGGTGCCAGGGAGAAGCAGCTGGAAGCAAAAAGGCATTTCATTTTTCAATTTTATCCTTTTGAATTCTCATGTTAGAAAAGTTTTAGAAAAGCTCCCCCTACTAACTTGGTTTCTTCAAACTTAAAAAATATGTATTCATATGTGAATATCTGTGGTAGAGAAAGGGCTTTATAGGGTAAATTTTTTTTATTATAATTTTCTTTTCAAAATGTGTTGGGAAAGAAGGAAGATAGGAAAAATTTAAATGTGTCATGTATTTTCTCTAATAGTTTTATATTTTGTAACATACTCATTTGATTCAGGACACAGACTATATATTTTCACTGAGTACTCTGAGAATTCTCTCGTTTGCTTTGGCTGTGGAAGCTTGGTCTTTGCCTATTGTTGGAATAATGAACAGAAGACATTTAAAATTTTCTTTGCTGCTTTTGTTTTCTTTTTAAATTTCTCAGGGGAAGAAAGAAATGCATCACAAGTATGCAGATTCTTTGGGAGGCTATTAGATATTAAGTTAAAAGCACAATGTTTAGATCAGATCATCTGAAAGAAACAATTTTTGAATAGCGCTTGATATTCTTGAAAGTTCTAAACAAGAAGATAAAATATTTGAAAAAACATTTATTCAACGAGAAAATATTTCAGGAATATTGTGAAAAACCATAAATTAAGCTGTGAATATATTTCATTTTATTTAATTTTTCTCTTTCTTCAAGGAATCTTCACCATCAGGAAGTGTGAACATATTATTTAACTTTGTCATGAGAAATACATTCTGTTACTTACGAATTGTGTATAGGTGCATTCTTTCCTTCTGGACATAGATGGAGAGTCCCAGTTCCGCATGCTACTATATTCCCTCCTTACTCTGGGCCCCTAACTGTTGCCAGAAAGAAGGGAATCTGTACCTACACACCAAACTCTTCATCCTCTCAACCTTTGTACTTACTAATAGTTATCATGGACAAAGCTAGCTAAGAAACACAGAATCAAAGTTTACATGCATCATTTGTCTACTCTGTTGTCCAGAACATCTTACTAAGCATTACTTATATTTCCTTAAGTGATTGACTTTGAACTATGACTTCAATATGAATGTGATATTATACTTCCTAATTGGAATATCCTTAGAACACAGAACATTTCATTACCTGCAATTTTATTACATATAACACATTCTGCTTGTTAACTAGGAAGCATTCTTTGGTTCCTTGTTTGTTTCTGTATCCAATTTCTGACCAGTTCATCTTGATTTACAAAGCTGTGCACAGTTTGGAAACTGGTTTCTTTAGGGTGGATCAACAGTAGAACAAAACAAGTCTTTGTGGGAACTTGTCCTGTGAGTGATGTGTGAAGCAGTATAAAGAGATATGCTGTGCAGGGTTCACATGACTAACAGGCACTACTATCAAATTAAACTTGATTTTTATGTGTTAAGAAATTAATGAGAGTAAGAATGAGAAACAATAGTATTTTTCACTTAAAAATAGGCACAGAAGAAAGAAAAGTGTATACCTGTTTTACCATACTTTGCCAAAATAGAAGTGAATTCCAGAGATGTGAGCAAAGAAAGTTAATCCTAGTTTTAGGAATCCTTCTGCCTGGGGGAAAGGAAATGACAATCTTACCTTATTCGCCTTTATATTTACAATTAACCCTATTTTGGCAATTACTTTTAGTATATTCCTCATGGTAGAAGATCATAGGTAATTAAGGTTAAAATTGAAGTCTGCCCAAATATAAAATCAAAAGTTTTATAAATACAAAAGCTTATAAAGGTCATTTAGTTCGTTCAACAAGCTACTTTCCAGATTTTTGAAGAAAAAAAAAAATCTTCAGTGGAAGAGTCCACTGAACTTAGGAAACAGTGAAAGAAGAAACCTTTACCTATCAAATGAATACTTTTCAAAGTTAGAATAAACTTAAGGAACATCAAAAAGCATGCCTACTTAATACATACATAATGTCTTAAAAACGTGTTAGCCATCATTCCTACATCTTTTTTTTTTTTTTT